>NC_056737.1:1442433962-1442628962 GCF_019279795.1 Protopterus annectens
AATTTAACAGTGCTTTGGCCTGCAGGTTATTTCACTGAGCTTATTTGTATCCTTCACTGAAACATTCCATATTGCTGAAACTGCAGTTCTGAAAATGCATGTAAAATGAAGAATATAAAATGAAGATTATGGGCCTGAATCAATATGGATGCATTTTAGGTTTATGCAAAGAAAATAATGTATTTATGTAGGATTTATTCTGACAAAACAATATTTATGTGAGTCCTTATCTTACAAACCTTCCTGAACTCCCTTATCTGGGAGTTGCTTCAGTAATTACAAATGCATTACTATAGTCTAGAAAAGGTCATATAATGATCACTATAACTGATGTAAAAGTCTTTCGGCTTTTCCCGGTTAGGGGTTGCCACAGTGGAACACCGGTCCGCTAATGATTGGCATTTTACGGTGCTGAGTTGCAAGCCCGACGTCCACCCTTCAAAGAAGGCATGCCCATTCATGCTCGCACCTACCTGCATGTCTTTAGCGTCACTCGACTGCGGGGAGAACATGCAGACTCCACAAAGAAGGTGCTCCAGCCAAGAATCGAATAGCAGAACCTCTTGCTGTGAGGCAACAATGCTAACTGCTGCACTACGGCAGCTTGATATCACTATAACTGATATAATAACTGTAAAATAATTTATTTTAATCTGGTAAACAAACCTGCAATTTTAATTTTGACCACTAGATGTCACTTGGGCTTTCATCACTTGTCAGTTCATAGGCTCATAGGTGTGTACTAAGCTAATGACCCTTAGGGCCTTATAAGGCTAGCTGTACAACTCAAATGGGACCCATAAACATTATTTATATAGCGAGTGATTTACTAACTGTCTCTGCCCCTCAGTGAGATAGGTGTCAGACCAGAGGTGAATTTCCAATTACCCATCTATTGGTTAAATTTGCACTTAAATAGGGATATGGAGGAACGCTGCTTCACATGGATGTAAATGAGAATTCTCTGAGAAACACATCTGTCTCCAACATGTTGTATTTAGGTCTTTTAATCCAGTAGTTCTGATGCTGTTTTTTTTTAGGATGTGCAAAAGGTTCATCAAAGCAAGGTCAAGGAATGCCTTGTATGCCAGGAAAAGATCATCTCTCAAAAGTCTGTATGATACTGAGTAAAGAGATAGGGCCATGCCCTTGCTTATAACTTGAGAAACACAGAAAGATTTTCTAACTGCCTTGGACGTATGTTAGTTGAAGGCTAGGTTACAATCTACATGAGCTCCCAGATCCTTGACTAGTGAATCAACTTTTTGGGGTACTTTATTGATGACATAGTTTCCCAAAAGTACTATAGTACATTTCTTGGCATTGAGTTAAGCAAAGGCTTTAGCACCAAGTGTTTTTCAGTGTTAAACCTTCCTGAAGGGTGTTCTTGTCTTTGGGAGATTCAGTGACTGCTGCAAGTTTGCAATCATCTGTGAACTTGGTTAGCCAAAGGCATTTGGCATTTGCTTTTTCATCTGTGAAGTAGATGCCAAAGAGGACTGGACCTAGCACAGAGCCCTGGAGGAGTCCAAAGGTGACTGACCTCTTTCTGAAGCTGGCCTCACTTATTGTAACCTCCTGGGTCCTATTAATGAGCCAGCTAGCTATCTATCCAGCATGTTATAAAGGGTTTTATACCTAGTTCTGTACGTTTGTTGACAATGCCCAATTGGGCAGTTATAGCAAATGCTTTAGCCAGATCTAGGTAGGCAGAATGCATCATGTTCCCCCTCATCCTTTGCCTTAGTGACCTTTTCAAAGAAACCCAACAAATTCAGTAAACTTGACCTTCCTTTGACAAAGCCAAACTGGGATGTATTCAGTGTCTGTAGGTCTCCTAGGTCCTTGCTGGTCATTTCCTTGATCATTCTTTCCATGGCTTTGCAGATAAGACTAGTCAGACTCATGGGTCATTAGTTTCCTGGACCTATTGAAAGTCCTCCCTTATGAAGAGGGATGAACGTCACAGTCCTCCATTCATGTAGCACAAAACCTATTTTAAGGCTACAATTAAATAATGACTCCAGGGTCCTGATAATTCATATTTCACATTTCAGAAGGCATCCTGGGATACCGGGATCCATTGTGGCTGTGTTCTTGACTTTAGTGTGTATAATGAGTACATACTGTCTAGTTGAGTTGGGGGGGTTATGTTTGCGGGTATTTTTGGGGAGTGGTTGGGGGTGAGCACGAGTAAAGTTCGAACTGAATTTTTCCACTAACAGGTTTGCTATATCACCAGGCTCTGTGTATGTCAGACCATTAACCACCAGTTCAGCATCGCTGAGCACAGCCTTCGAGGTTTCTGACATAGCTACAGAAGGCCTTGTGGTTATCTTTCACCTGGGAGTCTATCTTAACCTATAAGTTGGCTTTGCTTGACTTAATTAGCCCTTTTAGTCACCTATTTAGTGTGATGAGAGAGTTTTTATCTTTATGGGAATTACGCTTTCTGATTTTGCCAGTTTGTGTTTGGCGCTAGTCCTAAACTGACTTCTATTAGGAACAGCAGCCTCTAAGCAGACATTGACATGGCTGTGCAGAGTTTCTGAGAGCAGTTCATCATAGGTTGCTGTGTTATCGGGGTTTGTATGGGCATTGCATTTTGACAGATTATCACTTATAAAAGGGTAGTTTGTATTGGAACAGTTCCTAACTGCTTCTGGTTTTAATGGGATTAAAGAGCTGATTTTGATTTTGAGGGAGACAGCTTTATGATGGGACCTTATCAGGGAGAACTAGACTTTGGAGAGAAAGAGGCGTAGCATTCTTTCATATTTGTGAGCATGAGTTCCAGTAAGTTGGAACCTCCGTGGGCATATTTGCTATTTGGTCAAGAGTGTTTGTATTTATGAAGTCCAGCAATTTCTGCACCTGTAGATTTGAGGCCATGTAGGTTTTTCTGTCTATAAAGGGGTAATTAAAGTTTCCCATGAGTAGAGTGTCAGGTTGGATGGTGGGACTACTAGGTCAAAGTATGCATTCTGAGCTACTTGGGACATGTAGGGTGACCTATGGCTGAGTAAGATGTTGTACAAGGTTTTATCTATGATGATATGAACATGGATAAACCTGCTTGACTGCCCTAGATGTATACTTGCTGTTGATGTACATTGAAACTCCACCACCATTTGCCCTTGCCTTTGCAGCTACTGGTCTAAAATTCTGGAAGGCTCTGAAACCTTGCAGTGCTGTAGTGCTATCTGCCACTTTAAACTATGTCTCAGTAACTGCACAAATGTCTATATTCTCAAGTTTGATGAGGGTTTGGAGGGAGAGTATTTTTTTTTTTTATTTATGCAACTGGCATTGAGTAGTAACAGCTTAAGGTTCAGTAAAGTTGATTTTGCTATGCTAGTAGTTTTGTCAGTTAGGCATTGCCTAAAAAGGCACTATTTGGGTGGATGAAGTTTTAGCCAGTATTCGAAAGTCTACAGGAGAAAGGTGCAGACTACCCTTGGCAAAGCTAACTGGTGTGCTAACCATGACCTCTCAAGCTGACAAATATTGGATCCTCTTAGAACGACACAAGAAAAACAGATAGTTGTTGAAATCAATCATGTTTTGCTTATATTGTGGCATCATCCTTGGCAATGGTAATATACTGCTCAGTGCTAGGATCATATCAGCCTGAGACACATAGTCAGGCAGCTCCATAATGCCTCCTTTCATATACTCCAGGGAGGTACATCTCAAGTCATTTACGCTTACATGGATTATAATGGACTCATACTGGTGCCTGTTATGTAATAAATTGAGTGTGTGTATGATCTGGCATATCCTAACTCCAGATCAGCAAATAACATTTATCTTCTCCCTGTTCAGCCTGGTTAGAAGAGTATCACTATACCTTACAATGGAGTCCCTTATGACATGAGTCCTGAGTAGTGTGTTTTCTTGCCTTAGGGCCATAGTGTTTGTGGCTCCACTGAGAGTGATAGTATGTGTGGTGTTGCATGTTATTTTGTCTGTGTGCCTTTGGGCTTGCTGAGGCATAACTTTGACAGCAGATGGTATAGGCAATATTTGTTGTTTAGGAAGATTGCTTTTAAGTAACTCAGCATATGTTAGTCAATATGCGTGTTGTGTGCTATATTAGGTGGCTGTAGTGTGCATGCTTTTGACAATCTGATGTGTGCTTGCATGTGAGAATTTATCCTCCAGAGTCATTGTATAAGTACAATTGTCTTGTACTGTGTCTGCTTCTTTAAGGATTAAGTGACTGTCAGTAAACATGAGACAACTATCCAAAAATCTCCTGGAACAAAGTCTCTTAATTTTATGATATAAATTATTTAGGCAATTCTTTAACATGTCTTGTAGCTGGTATTACGCATTCTACATCACAAGATCCATACTATTTTGGTTACAGCCATCTGTAAACTCTCTCCTTTTACACCTATGTATCTTGAAGCATAATTACAATATATTGTATTTACTTGGTTCTGTAAATCTTTAGCTAGATTTGTTAAAGTATTAACTAATAATCCTGTATATTTACATTTTAAACCTCTATGTGCTGTAATCAAAGTACATTTACTAGATCTTTTGTTTTTCTGCATTTCAAATCTGTGTCTCAAGCAAAATTTGTATACCCTATCAGTGTCTTTTTTAATTTCTGTTTAATGTACAATAATTACAATGTAATGTGCCCTTTATTTTGAAACGAATGAAACCTAACTTGTCATACTTTAAATATATCACTTGTATTAATAAACATGTTACAAATAATTCTGTTACTTGATCTTTAAAGCTAATGACAGAATAATGCAAGTTGTAATTTAATTCTGAAAAGTTTGTTCTGATTACATATGCATAGTATTTATGCATGTTGTAGAAAATGTCTAATAATGCTGATTATATATGCATATTCTCTTTTCATGTTGTAGAAACAGTCCATAACTCTCAACTGTCCAGATTTTTGCCCCATTTTTGACTTATTTCTCATAAATTTGAGGTTTTCTGGGAAATCACAAGTGAAATCTAGACAATGGTCTGAAATCATAACTTGAAATTGAAATTCACCTTGAAATACTTCATGTTGTGATGTCATTAATTTGCATTAATACACTGCATCTGCACTATATAAAATGATCTGCGTAAATTCACATCTGCATTTGTAGTATATGTCCTAACTCTAAAGAATAATTTTCTTTAGATAACTGAAAAAAATACATACATTCAGTTAGCATAGTGTTCATGTACTGAATAATCTATGCAGTTACCAACATTTTATTTATATTTAAAGAAACATTGAAAAAACAATAAGCAGGTTCATACAATCTTATAATTTTCACTTGTGGCTTTTCTGTTGATAATCCAGTAATCTTGATACTTGATGTATGCACCACAGCTCTTGTCAGATGTAAACCCTTTGCTGTATTGTCCTACTTACCATTAAGGTACTGGAAAATCACCTCTGGGTCCTTTATTGTTAATTTTCAAGTCTCTTAGAATAATGTTGCCTACAGACTTCCTATCTTCTGAATATCATGGCTGTGGACAGAATGTCTTCAACCTTTCATTAATTTGTAAATGAAAAAAAAAAAACAGTTTCTGTGACAAACTTGTCCTTCCAGTATTATATCTGTAAAAATGCAAAAAAGTAGTATCAGGTTCTTAAAAATTATTTGCAACTTTAACTTTATAAACCATTCTAGATGTCTTCAGCATTACTTGTTGCCATGACTTTGTATTCATTTGTCCTACCTGAAATTAACCTATGCTACTAATAAATACATTCTTGCATGTCTGTGTCCAACCTGATAACGCACAATAGTGAAATAGAAAGTCTGTAACTTCATTACTAAATCAATAAGAAAACTCAGTGACAGTTTTCTTCCTGTCATTAATTCAAATGAAGTTAAAGTAATAATCTAATAATATACTAATTATACTCCATTTCTTGCATTTCTGCAAGTTTATAAAATTGATACTAACTGCTGAATTTTTAATACATCTGTGACTGATTTTACTTTGTGATCCTCAGACTAAAATTTATACAAAAACATTTCTTCAATGTACAGTTATGTCTTCCCATCACCTTACATGCTCCTGTTATTTCAGCTGATGTCATTTAGCTCTTATCAGCATCCACAACTTCCCCATGTAGCCCAAATCTCCAGACAAATAGTAAGAATTGTCATTGTATAAATGCTGTCATAAATAACATTTAAATGAACTTTATCATATTGTATGGCATACAGTACTGTATTCAATTCAGCTCATTGATCTGACCTGCAATCTAATAACTCGTCACATGAGTCTGTGCCTCTGGTAAACTCTAGTAAGCTGCAAAACATCCTGAACAATTTACATATACACATTTACTACTATAAATTAACTGCCTTAACTGATTTTGGAGATTTGCTTATCTGTCCTCTTCAGATATGTGAAGTTATCTTTCCTCAGACAGTAATTTACATTGCACTCTGTCCTTTCATAACATCTGAACATTCTGCACTGTCACTTTTTAAAATGTAACATTGAGTTTAAATTCTGCACTTAGAAAAAACTAGCAAAACATTTATTAACTGTAGGTGTTCTTCTGTTGGTGTCTGTTATGCATTCTGATACTTTATTATTATAATTCAGTGATCTTAATACTTGTAACAATGTCTGATGAAAGAAAAACAATAGCAAAATATTCATCTGTCAGATTTCTAACTGCAAACCATTTATTTTATGGATTTAACTTGACTGTCATTATTGGTGTACCGTAAACACATACTGCCAGAATGGTGTATGTATTTACAGATTTTAAATCTAGAACTAGCCTGTAACTGTCATCTTTTTGTTTCCTTACTGTCAATAAAAGATAGTTGAATGGACTTAAATTATTTTACTATATTACCCTTTCCTTTCCAGCTTGCAATGCATTCATGAATGTTTTCTGTGCTTCTCTGGGAATGCAATACTCTTTCTGAAAATTTAGAAACTGAACCAGGCTTTATTTTATCTTTAGCTCATGAATCTGCATATTTATGTAGTAACTTACTTTTTTAAAATCTTGTTCATTATTTGCACAATCTACTGCATACAGTTTCTTACAGATGTCTTTTGTTTGCATTACTGCACATTCTGTAGCATTTTTCTCTCTTCATAAAATCTTCTTACTGAAGTCTAAAACAACATTTAATTCTGACATGTCTATACCTAGTATGGTACTCTCACACTGAGAACTGCTCACTTCTGTAACCTTTGACCCCTCAAATCCTGACATTATAGCTGTACTTGTGTTCTCTGTTAAAGTCTGTTTGCAACTGAAACTGATGTATTTGTATCAATCAGTACATTATTCTATAATTTATTATCTGTAAACAATGAAATCTATGGCCTGTCAATTATCTCTTCCATAAATGATGTCAGATAAATCATCTACTTTGGTTTGGTTTGCCACACCCTTTGTAGATACGTTGAAAATCATTCTATAGAACTTGTAACAACATTGACCTGAGCTATGGCATGGATTTATTCTTTATTTTTGCCATGAAGTCTGTATGTTATTTACACTGGTGCTTACTTTATTAGAATGAACTGTTTCTCCAGAATTACTATTTTCTAGATTAGATTGATCCATTTGTGAAGGATTGCTATCAATATCTACATGCTGATCTCCTCTCAGTGCAATATTATTGACTTTATTACCTTCTGAATGTTGCCACTAAAAACATTAACTTATGACACTGAAAATGAACTCTTATGAAACAACTTAGGGAGGATAATAGGCTGCGAATTATGACATTGGATAAAGGAGGGGGCATAGTTATTTTCAGTTGTGAAGATTATTCAAATGTGATGCAGAATATTCTGTTCAATGAAGACAGCTACATCCAAGTATCTAAAAATCAAATCAAAATTTCCTATCAACACACTACTTCATACTTAGATGAATATGTTTTGGAACAATGTATTAGAACAATTTTCAGTTTTTAAGGAACTATGATCCTGTTGTACCTGTTATGTTTGGTATTCCCAAGATACACAAAAGCATTGTTGAACCACCTTTTAGGCCGATTGAGGCGGCTAATGGTTCTATAACTTACAATTTGGCTATTTTTGTGGATAACATGATTAAACATGTAGGAGGTAGAACTATGCACTTAGTAAACGATTCTTGGGAATTTTTAGGACAACTTAAACAAGAAAGTCGGTCTGCTGATTTAACATATTTAACGAATGATGTTAAGGACTTATTTTCTTGAATCCCCAAACAAAAAGGTTTAGATATATTTGAAGAAACTCATTTTTCACATTCTAGATTAAGTCATGAACAGGTGAATTTAATTTGTGACTTAATGACAATTATTTTAGAAAATAACTTCATATACTTTGAGGGCCAATATTTTTAACAGGTGAGGGGTGTTGCTATGGGGGCAGCCTGCGCCCCGGTATATGCTAATATAGTGCTCTTAGGCTGAGAAATGAAACATGTTTTTCACAGTTAATATTGGAATAACATCAAGTTATATGTTAGATTCTTGGATGATATATTTATTTTTTGGAAAGGCAGCATAGATATTATACCTTCCTTTATAGAATATCTAAATAATACTATTTTATTTTTGACCAAAGTGGTTAGAAAGACCTTCTATATAGCCCACCTTACCATGAAAGGGTTCGCATCTAGATCAAGAGAGCTCATTGTACCCCTCTACTCATCACTCATCAGGCCCATAATTGAGTACAATTCCCCTTTTGGGATGTACCTTACCCGACACCTGCAGCAACTGGAAAGACCCCAAAAGTACCTCACCAAGAGGATCATGGGCTACAAACAGATGTCCTATGCAGCTCGACTAAAGAAACTCCAGCTCTATTCAGTTGCTTACCTCCTACTCAGAGGTGACCTATGCCTGACGTAGAAGGCCATGTCAAACCCAGAATTAATGGACATGCTCCACCTCAAAAAATCCAAGTCCCTTAGAACTACACAATCCAGGGACCTAAACCTCAGCACAAAAATAAATAGGACATGCTGGAGGGACAGATTCATTTCCCAGAGGCTCCCCTCACTCTGGAATAGAATCAAAATTCATGTTAGACATAGCCCCTCGCTGACCCTCTTCAAGCGAAATCTGGACGCGTGGATGGGAGATCACAAATTCACCCCTGGGATCTCTTCTGTGTCCCTGCTAGACAGAGGCACAGTAAACTAACCTTAAAAGGGTACCTTCTGTGACCTACTTTACAGAGGCACAGTAGGCTAATCTAATAGGGAGGCGGAAGCCAAATACACTCTGGCTAGGCTTATAAATGCCCTAGGGCAGATAGCCTAGTATCTACCTATGAACCTATGAACCTATGACCTTTACATATGAATGTAATGCAATTAGCATACATTACTTAAACACTACTATTTCACATATATCCACAGGTTTTAAATCTACTATATATCGTAAAAAACATTTTGTAATTCATATCTTCATTTTTCAAGAATCATCCTTTAGTGCATACAAAAAGTTTAATAAAGGGACAAGCTATAAGGCTAGCACATATGACATATCAGGTGGCTGATGTTAAAGAGGAACTAGTTAAACTAAGATATATGTTTTTGTTGAGAGGGTACCCTAAACTTGTGGTTGAAAACATTATAGAGGAGGTATTTCATGAATGGGGCAAGAGGTACAAATCACTCTTGGGAGCTGTCCTCCCTGACAATTGTCAAGATGGGTCATTTCTTGAATTTGTTAATTACAGCAGTGCTTGTATCGTGCAATATAGCCCTGTTTCCAGAGAAGTAAAAAAACATTTTAACAAAAAATTGGAATATCTTCTTCTTCTCTCAGCTGCTCCCATTAGGGTTGCCACAGCGGAGCAACTGTTTCCATTTCTTCCTGTCCTCTGCATCTTGCTCTGTCACACCAACCACTTGCATGTCCTCTCTCACCATATCCATAAACCTTATCTTAGGCCTTCCTCTTTTCCTGTTACCTGTCAGCTTCATCCTTAGCATCTTTTTCCCAATATACTCTGTATCCCTCCTCAGCACATGGCCAAACCAATGTAATCTTGTCTCTCTGGCTATGTCGCCAAACCTTCCAACCTGGGCTGACCCTCTAATATACTTATTCCTAATCCTGTCCATCCTCATCACACCCAGTGCAACTCTTAACATCTTCAACTCTGCCACGTCAAGCTCTGACTCCTGCCTTTTTGTCAATGCCACTGTCTCCAACCCATATAACATAGCTGGTCTCAGTACCCTCTTGTAGACCTTCCCTTTCACTCTTACTGGTACTTGTCTGTCACAAATAACTCCTGACACTCTTCTCCACCCACTCCATCCTGCCTCTACTCTCTTCTTCACCTCCCTTCCACACTCCCCATTACTCTGAACTGTTAAAAGTAAAAAGTAAAAAGGAAACAAATGCTTTATACAGATATGTCTGTCCAGGTTTTGTGGGTTTTAGATTTGGGATTTTAGATATTGTTAATGTGGATGGTAGAGGGGGAGACTGTAAGAACTTGTCATGTAAAAGGGAACTACAATACCAGTTAAGGCTGACTACAAATTTTGTTCCTGGGATTAATGACTTTGTATCTATAATTCCAGCTCTGAAAGAAAAGGCTGGGAAGGTTTAACATTTATTGTATTTTACTAAGACATTATCTTGAAAAATAATTATTTCAGCAAACCAACTGCTTAATGCATTTCTACATAAAAGTGGATAAGTGAATTATGTTTTTTTTTAAAGATTTTATTTGTATAGTGGTTTTACATTTTAAAATGTTAAAGTTTGTGTGGTGCATTTTGTATGGCTGATTTTATGCATTAACATCTAGTGTGGCCATTGGTTCATTACATTTCCAATGGATGTTAAGGGTGCACTATTTAGAATTTTCAGACATAATTGTTTTTTATTTGGAGGAAGTCTCCAGGGTGAGAGAAGAAAGCGCTTAATGTTTTATTGTGTTTCATTAAATTAGAGTCTTTTTACCAAACCTACATTGGTGGATTTTTTCATGTTAATTGGGAGGAAATTCTAGCCACCAGAGATTCCACATGTATGCCACAACAGCACATAAACTATTACAGTGGTTGGGGTGAAGGCACACACTAGACACCAGGGCAGCTATATGTGTGCCACAATGAAACTTGAACAGTTATGGCAATAGGAGGGTGAGGAGAACCATCAAGGGAAGACAAGACAGGGCGGCAGGTAAGGGGACTGTTGTTAGTGAGTGTGTGTGTGTGTGTGTGTGTGTGTGTGTGTGTGTGTATGTGCGTGTGTGCGCATGTGCACGTGTGTGCGTGCGTGTGTGTGCGTGTGTGTGCGTGTGTGTGTGTGTGTGTGTGTGTGTGTGTGTGTGTGTGTGTGTGTGTGTGTGTGTGTGTGTGTGTGTGTGTGTGTGTGTTTAAATATATACTTGTGTATATGTGTGTGGGAAGGTGACTTTGGACAGGAAGCCAATGCCAACACAAGCATCAATTTACTCCAGCAATGTGTACTTCAACAATTATCTGTGAGTCACTCTAGTAAATGCAGTTCAGAGACATGCAAATTAGATAATAATGAGGTCCTGCCTCACAGTGGCTAACGTGTTTCTGTATCGCGAATTGTCTTCTTGTGGGAGTAGGGCCTTACACAAGGCCCTTTAATGAATTCCCAGGTCAATCTTTTCTATTAGATACATTCCATAAACAGTGTTATATATGCATTGCATACTTCATATATAATTTAGGAAAATGAGTTATTGTTTACAGGTGTATACTGTTCTTATGTCTTGAAGTGGTTTATCGCATATGGTTATTATTGTTTACTTTATAGCTTTATCTTAAAAAACAATAAAATAATTTTGAAAAATAAAATAAAGAAGAATGTGAAAGATAAATACCACAATAATCTTTTCTTTGCAAAATGCTCTTTACAAAATTTTCAACATATATATATATATATATATATATATATATATATATATATATATATGAGTGTGTGTGTGTGTGTGTGTGTGTGTGTGTGTGTATATATATATATATATATATATATATAAATATATGGGTCTACTTTCATTCACTGAATGCACACATCTCCAACTCACTTTCCGAAATGTCACTTTCATGAAACAGCATTTTACCAAAACACAGATGTACAAAACACAGAAACTACACACAAAAAAAACTCTCACACATATTTTTGCAGGGGGGAAAGCCCCCTGCATCCCCCATGTGGGGGGCTATGCTCCCACACACCCTGAAATTATATATACCAACTCCAAGACCACACTACAGTGGAGAAAATGATAGATTTCTTTACCTGCACTGTACAGTGAGTGGGTTTTGTACAGCTGTGTTTCTGTAGTCTGCTGTTTCTTTAAAGTGATGTTTCGGAGAGTTGGTATCTAGGATGTGAGTTTCATAGATGTCTGTTTTCGGTGAATGAAAGTAAGCATATATATATATATATATATATATATATATATATATATATATATATATATAGGGTCTATATCAGATGAATGAATGAACAAAATGTTGAGCACAACATGCTCAACACACTTTGATCAAACGTCCATCTAATCTGAAGCTGAAAATGCCAAAAACAGGAGTTCAGAAAAATTATACTTGGCCATGTTAGTGAATGTAGCTTGTGACGTAAACACGCTAAACTGTCTGGAATGGCTAGGTAAGCAAATTCTTTCCTTGTGAAAGAATTTGCTTTGGGAATTACTGGGAAATTGCCCTTTTCCCAATGTGGAGGGATCTCGGAGTTGGTATATTTAGTTGGGGGGGGGACGAAGCCCCCCACCTTCTTTTAAAAGCAGAAGTGTGTATTGAGGTTTAAAAGCTGTGAAATGATGTGAGCGAGTAGGGTTTTATATATTTTGGTTGTATGTTTGTGTGTTGTATGTTAGTTTAGGGAAGGTGTTGGCCAAACAAAATAGTTCAAGTGATATTCAGGCTTTTAAGTTTTCGATTAGGTGAATGTACGATTAAAGTGTGTCGAGCATGTTGTGCTCAACATTTTGATTATTTGTTTATTTAATATAGACCTTATATATATATATATATAGATATATATATATATATATATATATATATATATATAGATAGATATATACAGACATATATAGATAGATATATATATATATATATATATATATATATATATATATATATATATATATATATATATATATATATATATATATATATATATATATATATTTAAACTTTCCTTTAAGCCTGTGGCAAAATTTCCATATAATTATCTGCAGTGCATCTTCCAAGGATAATTGAGATTTAAACCTAATAAATAAAACTCTGTACCTTGCCTTCAAATAATGTAAAGCCAGGTATGAAATCTGGGTTATTTTCTCCTCTAAAGATAACCATAATGCCTTCATTGTTTGATTTAGGAAACTTAAAAATAATGCTCCTGTAACACATTTATTTCCAAATGAGTCTCCTGCTCTGATGCTGAAGTTATTGCTAGCATCTCTACAGACAAATTCACTCATAATAGCTACCACCTATCATATCTCTTTGAAAACACTTTAGGTCATCATATCTTCATACAATCTAAAACCAAAAATGCTATCTTGATGGGATCTGAAAATATCCGTAACTCTCCGCAAGTAAGTGTCAAACAGTAATTAGCCCTCTTAAAGTTCTTCAGTTTAATTCTGCCCATGAGTTATGTCTCTTACACATGGAGAACAGCCATTGTGGTATCATTAGACAAAGGCAGCCTGACAAAATACCTCAGAAACTATAGTCCAATTAGCCTCACTAGTATCCTATGCAAGGTTGTATAGCACATATTGTATTTGTATCTATTAAAATATTTTTAGCTGGGAAAGAACTCTAATAACAAATTACCAGTTTAAGTCTCAACCCTGGGAAGATAAACTGATAATAAAGATAAACTGACATGTAAATAGAAGTTCAAGCATGTTAGAATACACAGGCGGAATAATCAAATAAATATGGTCGAACATACCATGGCAAACATGTAAACAGAAGTACGAGCACATCAGAATACATGTGGAATAATCAAATAAACACAGTCGAACATACCATGGCAAACATGTAAACAGAAGTATGAACACATCAGAATACACATGTGGAATAGTCAAATAAACATGGTTGAACATACCATGGCAAACATGTAAACAGAAGTATGAGCCCATCAGAATACACATGTAGAATAATCAAATAAACACAGTCAAACATACCATGGCAAACATGTAAACAGAATATTTGCATATCAGAATACACATGTGGGATAATCAAATAAACACAGTTGAACATACCATGGCAAACATGTCAACAGAAGAATAGGCATGTCAGAATACACGTGAATTAATCAGATGAACACAGTCAATCATACCATGGCAAACATGTAAAAAGAAGTATGAGCACATCAGAATACACACTTGGAATAGTCAAATAAACATGGTTGAACATGCCATGGCAAACATGTAAACAGAAGTACGGGCACATCACTATACACATTTGGAATAATCAAATAAACGCGGTCAAACATACCATGGCAAACATGTAAACAGAAGTATGGGCCCATTAGAATACACGTGTGGAGTAATCAAATATACATGGTCAAACATACCATGGAATAATCAGACAAACAGTCGATCATACCATGGCAAACATGCAAACAGAAGTACAAGCACATTAGAATACACATGTGGAATAATCAAATAAACATGGTTGAACATACCATGGCAAACATGTAAACAGAAGTACAAGCACATCAGAATACAGGTGGAATAATCAAATAAACACAGTCGAACATACCATGGCAAACATGTAAACAAAAGTACGAGCATATCAGAATACACATGTGGAATAATCAAATAAACACGGTCGAACATACCATGGCAAACATGTAAACAGAAATACGAACACATCAGAATACACATGGAATAATCAAATAAGTACAGTCAAACATACCATGGCAAACATAACAGTAATAGGAAGAAAATGTAATTACTATTTACAATGCTAGCATATCCCACTTGAAGGGGTGAGAATGTGGAGCTTTATTGGTAATTGAGTGAATGAGAGAGTGAAGTAAAGGAAAGAAGGAGAGAAGAGAGCTGTGGGAAATGTGAAAGGAGTAGTAACGTTTTATAACTATGAGAGGAGGGAACGGACGAAGTCAAGTCATGCGTGCGGCAAAGGCATTAGCAAAGTATCAGTCTGAAGAGGAGCTTTTAGCTTTGAATGGAATTTATTTATTTCATTTTCTGTAATGTTTTATGTAGCCATGGATAGAGTTCCTCATTTGGAGCTAACTGAAGAAATGTGACTAGGGGGGAATTCAATAAAGCCTACATGATTTGTTTTGTGCACTCATAGTGGCACAATGCGTATAGGAGTGTGAAAATTTTTAGATTCAGTAAACGCCTCTTAGCGGCGTGCACACACGAGCAAACAATGAAATTCTGAGGAATACAAATGACCTCATAAGTAGGCAAATCTTATGCAGATGAGACATGTTGAGCTATCCAACAAGCAGAAAGGCATCCGTGTAAATTCCATGTCAGTGTCCATAGTGTACGTGGAATTTTTCCACATACAATAGTCTACACAGACAGAAGGGGATGTAAAACTCCACAAATATGGACAGTTCTCCCATGAAAATATTGTATCACATACAAAAATGTGCAAAACTAATATTGTGGATGTGAGAAAGATGAAGGAAATAAGTTAATTAATATTTTTTTAATACGTTTGGCAACTTTGCACTATGCACTGCAGTGAGAAAACATGCTTCATTGAAAAATAAAAAAAGCAAAAAAAAAGCATTTTATAATATTTGTCGAAAATTTATTACAGCATGTTGCATAGGGTCCATATAATGGTGGATTGGTGCTGTTGTCCAGTTCATAGGGCTACGAGCTTTGTAGTTTCCAGGCTGTCAACATGGATATGTATGCAATGAGGTGGATGTCTTGAATAGCAAAAAGGAGCAAGCATGTCCGCATATCTATGTCATGTAGGCTCCCACACCATCTTGATATTTACACTGGATGTGGATGCCAGCAGGGAGGTATGTCCCATTACTTTTAAGATTTTTTAATTCCCGATGTGCGTGTTTATGCTGTTCACTGCATAGCTGAATGTGATCATGCAGAAAGACCACCCAGGTCACAGTGATGCTGTACGCAGCAAGTAATTAAAACCAGATATATTCAGTTATTGATTTTGGCTTTTGTATAAGTGGTGATGTGTGGCATGGAGTATAGCGCAATGTTGCTGACTAAAGTAGGTCCATTAAATGATGTTAATTACAACCTGCACTTGTGAAATGCATAATAATTAGCCAATCGCACATGGTGGACCTGCAGCAGACCTGTATAAAGTATGCATACACCTTACATTCTGATTTTCCCCCACTACTCTGGAACACTGGAGTACAGACTTGGGAATTCTAACTGAGATAATGCTAGGGACTGCTGCAGGTCTGCTACATCAGTATCTGCTAGATGCTGAAGTCAGTGCTGCTGGTGCTGCTAACAATAGGCCTTGGTTGAGAAGGAGAAGAGTGTTCAGGCCAGGATAACCTTTCAGGGGATACATTAGCTGGTGATTGTACAGTGCTACAGGGTGGACAGAGACATATAACAAGAACTCGCTAAGCTCTACCACCCTCAACTCAGCGCCAGAGCCAAAGAGGAGAAACCATCCCAGGTATGTGTAGCCCTTAAGATACTCACTAGAGGCACTTTTCAAGAAACAACTGGGGACATGATGGGGGTGTCAGACATCTGCATCCAGCATACTCTGCCAATTCCTGGATGCTATGCTACTACATGCACATAACTTTTCTCCTCTCCCCTGAGGTGAGGGCCAGCAGTATGCAGCACTTCTACCATGTAGCATACTACCCTGAATTACTGGGTGCCATAGATTACATTCATGTACACATCATGGCACCACCTAGTGAGGAGAGTTAAATCTATGTCAACTGCAAGTTTTACCATTCCATCAAGTGTCAGGTCATGTGCAGTACCTAGTGGATTATCTTGAATATGTGTGCTAGCAACCCTGGCAGTTATCACAGCTCCCATATCTAGCACACATCAGAGCTGTGCCAGATGCTTGCTAGGGGGGAATCCCACATGGCCATTTACTGGGGGATGCTGGCTACACCCTGGAATCGTGGATGATCACACCCATCAGAAATGCACACACACCCACAGAGGGGCACCTTAATGAGGCAAATGTACAAACTAGGAACATCATAGAGTGTGTGTTTGAGCTTCTGAAATCACGGTTCTAGTGCCTAGATAAATCTGGTGGATTGCAGTATCCTGCAGTATTCTCCAGCCACTTGTGCATATATGTTCACAGTATGTGCTATGCTACACAATCTGATCCTGTGGAAACAGCTGCAGCATGATCAGAAAAGGGAAGCGATACACAGCCCACCAGCAGTAACTAGGTCACTACAACCTCAGGAGGTCTCAGAGGAGGACCCCTGCTGATGTTCCTGTAGGCAGACACAGGTGTCATCAGTATGCCCTGGCTTTAAGAGACAATGCATAGCACATTCACTGACAACCTAGGAACTGACACCATACTCCTACTCACATGCATACATTAAAATTTATGTCAGGCAACCCACACATCCTGTGCCTATCCATGTATTGCCTGTGTACTGCTTGCATCTGACAGAGTCAGCCCTGAGCTGCAGTTGTGTCACTTGCTGCATTTGCAAGGTAAGTCAGTAACCTACACTGTACTCATAAGGATTATTATAATATGGCATTGTATGTATGGATCTGGTACATTATGCAAGTAAATATTTTGGGCTACTTTGACAGAAATAACATCCACATGGGACTACAGATACCCATTCCACTATCATGTTTCCATTACTATTCACTAGACCTCATGCATGAAATATTCATGCAGTCCTACTGCAACAGATTACTGGTACATCAGTCAAGGGAGATATTAGATAGTGGGGTTACATGACAGACCATTGTGCATCCCAGCAGAACACTTGGTGATGGTTCCCCACCCCCAACACAGCAGTGTTCCCTTGTAACTGTTGAAACAGTAACTCATCAATGGCATATCAGCATTCCAGGCAGTCTCAGGACAGTAACATAGAAATTGATCATACATTGTATGTTTTACTTAATGCTGAAATAGTAATGCATGTATTTATGCAGGTGATTGAGTGATGAGTCAATCCTGTCTGTCAAGTAACTTGTGTGGCACAAAGGACAAGGGCAATTAGGTTGTGTGGTGGTGTTTATGGTTCTAATCTAGACGTATCCACTTCTTTTGGATATGTGATGTTATTACATTGTGTTTTACAGACTGTCAGTCTGTGTGTGGTGTAATATTATTAACCTCACTCACATATTAATTACATCAGACAACTTCAGAAAGTCGTAGCCAATCTGAGTGCAGAAACAGGGACAGTCGTCATTTTGTGTAACACACAAAATCCCAGACTGTAGTACATGTAGGTGTGGGTTGGAGTCAGTTTATAACTAGCAAAAATTCCACTGGGCATGCTCATACACTTAGTTATGCCAAGTGCAATTCTGTTGCTCCTCACTCATATATATATATATATATATATATATATATATATATATATATAGATATATATATATATATATATATATATATATATATATATATATATATATATATATATACACATATATATATATAGATAGCTTTGGCCGGTTAAGACCTGCATGATATCAACTTAAACGCATAAGTGTAGCTAAGTAACTATTATCTGCACTTTTTAAAGTAATTTGTTTGTGTTACATTGAGCAATATCTAGCTAGAAGTTGACTGTTTTTTCAGTAGTGCAAGTGGTATTTTCAGTTAAGGCTTGTTAAAAACCTGCATCGCCAGTGATAGGTGGGGGTAGTAGTTTCCTTCATTGTTATTCAGTTTCTGTCTTATACAAGTGGTACAGTGAATTATCTTCTGTTTAAACTGTGAGCTTTGGCCGGTTAAGACCTGCATGATATCAACTTAAACACATAAGTGTAGCTAAGCAACTTTTATCTGCACTTTTTAAAGTAATTTGTGTTGCATTGAGCAATATCCAGCTAGAAGTTGACTGGTTTTTCAGTAGTGCATGTGGTATTTTCAGTTAAGGCTTTTAAAAACCTGCATAGCCAGTGATAGGTGGGGGTAGTAGTTTCCTTCATTGTTATTCAGTTTCTGTCTTATACAAGTGGTACAGTGAATTATCTTCTGTTTAAACTGTGAGCTTTGGCCGGTTAAGACCTGCATGATAACAACGTAAATGCATAAGTGTAGCTAAGTAACTTTTATCTGCACTTTTTAAAGTAATTTGTTTGTGTTGCATTGAGCAATATCTAGCTAGAAGTTGACTGGTTTTTCAGTAGTGTATGTGGTATTTTCAGTTAAGGCTTGTTAAAAACTGCATAGCCAGTGATAGGTGGGGGTAGTAGTTTCCTTCATTGTTATTCAGTTTCTGTCTTATACAAGTGGTACAGTGAATTATCTTCTGTTTAAACTGTGAGCTTTGGCCAGTTAAGACCTGCATGATATCAACTTAAATGCAGAAGCGTAGCTAAGTAACTTTTATCTGCACTTTTTAAAGTAATTTGTTTGTGTTGCATTGAGCAATATCTAGCTAGAAGTTGACTGGTTTTTCAGTAGTGCATGTGGTATTTTCAGTTAAGGCTTGTTAAAAACCTGCATAGCCAGTGATAGGTGGGGGTAGTAGTTTCCTTCATTGTTATTCAGTTTCTGTCATACAAGTGGTGCAGTGAATTATCTTCTGTTTAAACTGTGAGCTTTGGCCGGTTAAGACCTGCATGATATCAACTTAAACGCATAAGTGTAGCTAAGTAACTTTTATCTGCACTTTTTAAAGTAATTTGTGTTGCATTGAGCAATATCTAGCTAGACGTTGACTGGTTTTTCAGTAGTGCATGTGGTATTTTCAGTTAAGGCTTGTTAAAAACCTGCATAGCCAGTGATAGGTGGGGGTAGTAGTTTCCTTCATTGTTATTCAGTTTCTGTCTTATACAAGTGGTACAGTGAATTATCTTCTGTTTAAACTGTGAGCTTTGGCCGGTTAAGACCTGCATGATATCAACTTAAATGCATAAGTGTAGCTAAGTAACTTTTATCTGCACTTTTTAAAGTAATTTGTTTGTGTTGCATTGAGCAATATCTAGCTAGAAGTTGACTGTTTTTTCAGTAGTGCATGTGATATTTTCAGTTAAGGCTTGTTAAAAACCTGCATAGCCAGTGATAGGTGGGGGTAGTAGTTTCCTTCATTGTTATTTAGTTTCTGTCTTATACAAGTGGTACAGTGAATTATCTTCTGTTTAAACTGTGAGCTTTGGCTGGTTAAGACCTGCATGATATCAACTAAAATGCATAAGTGTAGCTAAGTAACTTTTATCTGCACTTTTTAAAGTAATTTGTTTGTGTTGCATTGAGCAATATCTAGCTAGAAGTTGACTGGTTTTTCAGTAGGTCCCCACCCACCCTCCCTGTTTTTGTCTTGGTGTTAATCTTGGTGGCCTTGAAACTGCCCACCCCTCTTGTAAATTAGCACTTGGATACTCCTCCTGGGCCCATCTCATTTGCTCACTCAAAAAAAAAAAAAAAAAAAAAATGATCTGCTTTTACTGTATTTGTGTTTCTTCTTACTTTATTTTTCTTTTGCGTCATCTTAAAAGTACTCAATTGTATTTATTACTGCTTAGTGTAACTAACTCTAAGCCTTTTAGTTTAAGCACTTGGGCTTCAGACCAGTTGTTTTACATTAAGAAGGTTTGTGCTCTGCACTGTAGTGGCAGGACAGGTAGCTTACATCCTTCTAAGTTGGGAACTGCTGATTGAGGGCTCAGTGTTTGTTATTCTAAAAGTGTATTAATTCTGGTTTAAGCACTTGGGCTTCAGGCCAGTTATTTTACATTAAGAGGGTTCGTGGTCTGCACTCTTGTGGGACTAGTGGCTGGACTCTGCCCTTCTGAGCTGAGAATTTCTGGTTAAAGGTTTATAGTGCCTGCATATTTGTACTGCTTCTTACTAAATTGGTACACCTTGTTTGCTGCAGCATAGACTAGATCCAGGCCTGCTGAATCTAGTTTTGTTTGTGTAACTTGAGCACTAATCCAGGCATTCTTTAAAGTATTCAATTGTATTTATTACTGCTTGGTAGTAACTTGATTAAAGTGTAGCTATCATTCAAGGTCTTTTGGATTAAGCACTTGGGCTCAGACCAGTTGTTTTACATTAGGAAGATTTGTGGCCTGCACTGTGGTGGCAGGACAGGTAGCTTACATACTTCTAAGTTGGGAACTGCTGATTGAGGGCTCAGTGTCTGTTATTCTAAATGTGTTTTAGTTCTGGTTTAAGCACTTGGGCTTCAGGCCAGTTATTTTACATTAAGAAGGTTCGTGGTCTGCACTCTTGTGGAAGGAGAGGCTGGACTCTGCCCTTCTGAGCTGGGAATTTCTGGTTAAAGGCTTATAGTGCCTGCATATTTGAACTGTTTTTTACTGGAATTGGTACACCTTGTTTGCTGTAGCATAGACTAGATCCAGGCCTGCTGAATCTAGCTTTGTTTGTATGTTTGTTTGCTTGTTATTTCACTGAAATGCTAATTCCACCTAAAACGCGGCTTTTCAGCGCTTCTGTGGATCCCTAGTGACATCTGCATTGCTTACTGTACTTATTTCCTTGTTTCACTTGAAAGAAAGTTACTGTTTGTCATTTTTGCATTTAAGTTACCTGTAACACATTGCATTTAAGTTACCTGGCACTTGCTCACTAAAGCAATTATATAAGTCAGCACTAAAAAATTAAAAGCACTACACCCTCACAAACTCCCCTTGAGTACCTTGTTTCCCATTGGCCCTTTTGTTTTCAATTATAAAGGAATTCCCAATACTATTCTAGCATGTCCAAAGGTCAGTTGTCAATCTCCTCTCCGATCCAGCTGGTGAATCTGGGAATCTTGAGGCAATGTTACAACTGTCTCATGTACACAGACAACCCTCTCCTCCTCCCAACAAATTCCAACACATGTGAGAGATGCAACCATATAGCCAAACTGGAGGCTAAGCTCTCTCAACTCAGTACTGGTGAAACCTGTCAGGAGGAGAAGGAAACCACACTCACTACAATTCCAGTCTCACATAGACCTACCACGACAGCAAACCAAACACATAAACACACAAAACATACTGAGGCTCTAAATAAAAATCTGCCTAAGCAGCAGAGACCTCCAAAGCAGACACCCAAGCAACCGCTACCCCAAAACAAAACACGTGCAACACATAGCTCACAAAGCCAGTTTGCCGAACAGTCACAGCCCTTAAGCCTAAAAAACACACCTGATACACTTGTAATAGGTGACTCTATCATCAGGCACACTGACGTCCCGCTCACCAGGCTGAACAAGGAGAAGGTCATGGTGAGCTGCCTGTCGGGCGCTAGGATCCGCCACATAACAAAAGCACTCAGGTCACTCCAACGCAAGTACAAATATGACTCAGTCATTGTCCATGCTGGTGTGAATGACCTGAGACAAAACCTCCCTGGACTACATGAAAAGAGACATAGAGGAGCTCTCTGAGCATGTGGCCCAGGCCGGTATGACCCTGACCTTGAGTAGCATCTTACCCTCACCAAGAATGATGCCACAATATGAAGACAAGATGATCAATTTCAACAATTGGCTTAAGTATTGGTGTCATTCAAAGGGGATCCAATGCCTGTCAGCTTGGGATGACATGCTCGACAGGCCACTATGCTTCGCTAGGGACAGCTTGCACCTGTCACCCCTGGGCTTTCGGATATTGGCAAAGGCTCTTGCTACCCCCATAGTGCCTTTTTTAGGCAAGGCTCAAAAGACAATCCCACCTCCATAGGTATCACAAGGCATAAGAAACTAAGAGTAATGCTACTCAATGCCAGAAGTCTAAACCTCAAGATGCATGCACTCGAAACTCTCCTTAGCATGGAGAACATCGATATCTGTGCAGTAAATGAAACCTGGTTCAAGGCTCCCGAGAGCACCCCAGCACTACCAGGTTATACCTCATACCATGCTTTTTGGCCCCAAAACTTGGACCGAACCAGAAAAGGAGGGGGAGTATCAATATTCATCAAAGATACCCACACCTCCAGGTTGGTGGCACAGCACAAAGCATCAGAGACTATCCATGTGCAACTAACAGTGGGTACAGCCTGCTACAGACCACCCTCCCAAACCCAGGAACCCCACTCGGCCTTCCTGAGAACACTGGAAAATATGAAGGTCTCTCCAAACACCATTATATTGGACGACTTCAACTACCCAAACATAGACTGGGAGCATTACTCTAGCTCCAACACCATAGCTCAAAGGTTCCTAGAATTTATAAACTCAAATGCTATGGAACAACTTGTTACCACTCCCACAATAGGGGAAAACATACTGGACCTGATCATCACCAACATGGGGACTCTATGCTCCAGACCAGAAGTGTATCCCTCACTGGTAAGATCAGACCATAAACTAATCTCACTGGATATTCACATCCCGACCCACCCTGCCCAGAAACCACAGTGAAAAACTTATCTAAAGCAAATTTCACACTCCTCAAAACCGAGGTGGAATCCTTCAAAGCCCCCGGGCCTGTGGAAAATACGGCCCAGACCGCTGAATCCTTTATTATCGCATTCTATGAACACCTTCAGGAATGCATGGATCATGCAATCCCAAATAAAACCAAGACCCAATCCTCCAAAGGCAGACGTCCTGTCTGGTGGACCCCAGCCATAAACAAACTATACAATAGAAAGAGGAAGCTACTACATGATAGAGCAAAATCCCAAAAAGGGAAGGCATCTCTGATCAGTGTTAGCAAAAAACTATGGGCACTCATAAAATCATCTAAGGCCAGCTTCGAGAGACAAATTACACAGGACACTAAGGATAATCACAAAGCTTTCTTTAGTTATGTTAGGAACCTGGGTGGGAATTCCCAGATATGCTCAGAATTAGTCCAAAATGACAAAAAAATACACCGAACCCACAGACATTGCCAACATCCTAGCTGACAGGTTCAGCGCAAACTTCTCCCCCCCCCAACCAAAAGGGCAAATATCTATCCCAGCAGAGTGCTGACCCCATGACATCTCAGATGCTCAGGTAAGAGCCGCCCTCTCCAAAGCAAAAAACACAGCATCAATGGGACCAGACGGTGTCCCGGGCTGTGTCCTACATGAACTCCAAGAAGAGCTAAACCCAAACATAAAACTACTGTTCAATATCAGCCTTACCACAGGATATGTACCCAAAGAGTGGCATACAGCAACAGTGGTCCCTCTCCACAAAGGTGGTGCCTCAATGGATCCTGGAAACTATCGCCCCATAAGCCTGACTAGCTTGGTCTGCAAAGCTATGGAAAGGATCATCATGGACCTCGTAAAAAAAGATATTGGGGACCTACAGACACTGGATTCTACCCAGTTCAGCTTTGTTAAGGGCAGATCCTGCCTCTTAAACCGGTCAATTTCTTTGAAACAGTCACCAAGGCCATTGACGAGGGGAAGGTGGTCCACACAGCCTACCTGGACCGTGCAAAAGCCTTTGATACAATACCCCACTCTGTCATTATAGATAAGCTCACCAGCTTAAATATAAACCCCTATGTCACTAGATGGGTTGCAAACTGGCTCAAGGTCAGAACCCACATGGTTAGAATTGCTGGAGCCATGTCAGACTCCAAACCAGTTACAAGTGGCGTCCCACAAGGCTCAGTCCTGGGACCTCTCCAGTTCGGTATATATTTCTCGGAGGTACAGGCCAACACAGAAGGACTGTGGCTGACCAAGTTCACAGATGACTGCAAACTGGGCGCTATAATCGACTCTCCAGCCGACACAAGCATCCTCCAAAAGGGCCTCATAGAAACAGACAACTGGTGCCGGAGCCATGGCCTCAAGCTAAACGCCAAAAAGTGTATAGTCATCCCCTTTGGCAAAAACAAAGTGCCCACAAATTACCACATAGGTGGTAATCCATTAAGTACAGGAGAAGTAATTAGTGACCTGGGGACCCAAGTTGATAGCAATCTCTCATTTGACAACCACGTTGTCAAAGTGGTTAGAAAAACATTTTATATAGCCCACCTAATCATGAAGGGATTCACATCTAGATCAGGGGAGGTCATTGTGCCTCTTTACTCATCCCTCATCAGGCCCATAATTGAGTACAATGCCCCTTTTGGGATGTACCTTACCAGACACCTGCAGCAACTGAAAAGACCCCAAAAGTACCTCACCAAGAGGATCAAAGGGCTCAAACAGATGCCATATGCTGCCCGGTTAAAGAAACTCCAGCTCTACTCAGTGGCATACCGCCTGCTCAGAGGTGATCTGTGCCTGACGTATAAAGCCATGTCCAACCCGGAATTAATGCATATGCTGCACCTCAGAAAATCCAAATCCCATCGAGCTATGCGCTTGAGAGACTTGAACCTCAGCACTGAAATAAATAGGACATGCTGGAGGGACAGATTCATAAACCAGAGGTTCCCTTCACTCTGGAATAAAATCCCAGTCCAGGTTAGGCAGAGTCCCTCATTGACTCTCTTCAAGAGGAATCTTGATGAGTGGATGGGGGATCATAGGTTTACCCCGGGTATCACTTCTGTGTCACTGTTAGACAGAGGCACAGTATACTAACCTCGAAAAAAGGCATAGCAAAAGTAATTTAAAATGGGTGGCGAAAGCCAAACACACTCTGGCTAGGCTTATAAATGCCCAAGGGCAGATAGCCTAGTATGAACCTATGATCCTATGATACATACGTACATACATATATGTACATATATCTATCACTATCTCTCTCTCTCCCTATAGATATATCTATTTCTATATGTATGTATAAATATATATATATATATATATATATATATATATATATATATATACACACACACACACACACACACCTCCATTTATATATACAGCCCTGTTTTATACATAAATATATATGTTTATATGCGTGCATGTATGTATTGTCCTACATACCCTGATAATGGTGAGTAAAGCTGCACTGTGACACATATATAATGTTGCTGAAAGGACCAAACGTAAGGGCTCAACACTAGGTAGTGCACTTACTTATAGCCCCCTGTGGTTCATAAGTAGGTAGTAGGCTATCGGCCCAAGGGCCTAAGTAAGCCTAGCCAACAAGGTTCCCTGGCTTACGCTACCCAAGAAAGTTATTTTCCTGTGCCCCTGTCGAGCAAAGCCACAGAAGTGATCCCCAGGGTGTATTTCCTATTTCCCATCCACTCATCAAGATTTTTCTTGAAAAGTGCTAATGAGGAACTTTGTTTGACATAGATGGGTAGCTTTTTCCAGAGTATGGGAAGCTTCTGGGACAGGAATCTATCCCTCCAGCATGTCCTGTTTATTGTGTTGTCAGGATTTAGGTCCCTAGAGCGTGTAGCTCGGTGGGATTGGGATTTCTTTAGCTGTAGCATGTCCAACAGCTTTGGGTTTGACATAGCTTTGTATGTTAGGCAGAGATCACCTCAGAGAAGGTGATATGCTATGGAGTAAAGATGGAGTTTTTTGAGATGGTCAGTGTAGGGCATCTGTTTGAGGCTAGTAATCCTCTTTGTGAGGTATTTCTGTGACCTTTCCATCTTCTGCAGATGTCTTGTGAGGTACATTCCAAAAGGGGCATTGTACTCTATAACGAGTCTAATGTTTGTCGAGTAGAGGGGAACAATGACCTCTTTTTTTTCTGGATGAGAACCCTTTTGTGATGAGGTGTGCCATGTAGAAGGATTTCCTGATGACTGTGATGATATGATTATCAAAAGAGAGACTACTGTCCACATGGGTCCCAAGGTCTGTTATCACACATTCAGCATTAAGTAGACTGCTGCATATGTGGTAGTTCATGGGCACAGAGTTTTTACCAAAGGGGATGACAATGCACTCTTTGGCATTGAGCTTGAGGCCATGACTCTGACACCAGGCATCTGTCTCTGTGAGGCCCATCTGTAGGATGTCCACATCATTTGGGGACTCGACTATGTCTCCTAGTTTGCAGTCATCTGCGAACTTCTTTAGCCAAAGGCCTTCTGTGTTAGCCTGTACATCAGAGAAGTAGATACTATACAAGAGATGTCCCAGGACTGAACCCTGTGGTACTCCACTTGTCACTGGTTTAAAGTCATATTTGGAGTCTGCAACTTTTACAGTGTGGGTTCTGTCAGTGAGCCAGTTAGCAACCCATCTTGTGACATAAGGATTTAGACCTACTTTAGTGAGTTTAGCTGTAATTCCAGAATGGGGGATGGTATCGAAAGCCTTGGCGAGGTCAAGATAGGCTGTGTGAACCACCTTATCCTCATCTACGGCTTTGGTGACTGCCTCAAAGAAGTCGATCAGGTTCAGGAGGCATGATCTGCCTTTCGCAAACCCAAACTGGTTGGGGTCCAGAGTTTGGAGGTTACCAATGTCTTTGTTTATGAGTTCCATGACGATACGTTCCATGACCTTACAAACCAGGCTCATCAGGCTAATAGGGCGATAGTTCCTGGGATGAGTGGTGGTTCCCCCTTTGTGGAGTGGGATAACTGTGTCTGTGCAACATTCAGTGGGCTCAAAGGCTGATGTGAGGCTATGATTGAACATGGTACTTAGGTGGGGAGCCAGTTTGTTCTGAAGTTTGTGTAAAATGCAGCTTGGGATGTTGTCTGGTCCCATGGATGCTGTGTTTTTGGCTTTAGAGAGTGCAGCTTTTACTTGCATAGTTGTAATTACAGGGACTCTGCATTCTTCCTATATAGATGTTGGCCCTTTAGGGGCTGAGAGGGGGTAAAGTTACTACTGAACCTATCTGCCAGGATGTTGGCAATATCAATTGGTTCTGTACTTTTCGTGCCATCGTGCAGCATCTTAGAGCAGATCTGGGTGTTGCGATTAAGATTCTTGACATAGCTATAGAATGCTTTGTGGTTGTCCCTAGAATCAGTGGCAATTTTGTTTTCATACCTAGCTTTGGAGGATCTTATAAGGGATCTCAGCTTCCTACTGAGGCTGACCAGGGAGCTCCTCCACTCATGGGATTTTACTCATTTGCAACAGTTTCTTCCCTCTGTTGTAGAGTTTGTTTATGGCAGGGGACCACCAGATTGGCTTCCTTTTTTTGGAGGATAGCATCTTGGTTCTGTTTGGGATAGCATGATAAATGCACTCATGTATATAGAGTGCATTCGTGTAGGAATCAACAGTCATAACTGTATTGTCCATCTGCATGGGTCTTATGAAGTTCGCCACTTCTGTCTTAAGAAGCATGATATTGGCTTTGAAGAAATTTTTTACCATGGTTTCCTTAATGGGGGGTCGGGGCAGGATGTGGATATCTAGAATGATTAGCTTATGGACAGATCAACTCATGTTGGTAATGACTAGGTCTAGGATATTGTTGCCCCTGGTGGGGGTGTGTATAAGTTGATCCAGGGCACTGGAATTTATGAATTTCAGAAAGTGTTGTGCGAAGGAGTTGGTACATGAGTAGTTTTCCCAGTTACTAGTGGGGTAGTTGAAATCGCCCATTATTATGGGGTTTGGTTGAACCCTAATATTTTCCAGTATATCAAGAAAAAAGGAGTGGGAATCCCTGGGTATGGTGAGGGATCTGTAGCAAGCTACAATTTGGATTGCAGTTTTGCCCAGAGTTAGATTCACTTGGATAACCTCGGATGCATTATGCTGAGCAGCTAGCCTGGAGGTGTGGATATCCATAATGAATATGGACACACCTCTGCCTTTGGTGTTCCGGTCCAGGTTAGATGGCTGAAAAGTGTGGTATGAGTTATAGCCTGGTAATGGAGGGGTGCTCTCTGGAGCCTTGAATCAGGTCTCAGTCACTGTCCTGGCTGGATGTCACCACACATACACCAACAGGTGGTGTAATGCATAATGTTCTCTACACATGCATGGACAGGGCACATTGTTTTTGCCCACAGGCTTGTCCATCCAAATACAAACAGCCATATATGGCCAAAATAGCTCCTGTAGCCACATAGCTAGGATAAGAAAGAGTTATCTGACTGGCAGGCTACTAGACCACACATGCTGTTCAACACAAGTCTAGTTTATGTACTCCACAAGTAATTCACCTGTAGTCATGGGTAAACCAGATTCAGCTAAGTACTGTGATCTGTAGTGTGTAAGACTAGAGAGGAAGGGACTCTAATGTCATTCCAGACCACTTGATGAGTGTGTGTGTGTGTGTGTGTGTGTGTGTGTGTGTGTGTGTGTGTGTGTGTGTGTGTGTGTGTGTGTGTGTGTGTCTGTGTGTGTAAAACAAATGAGAATCCCTCATTGATTACCAAACTGCAATGGTTCTGCACTTTTTGGCCCTTGCAGTTGATGCCAGCCTCCAAACTCCTGTCTTCTACAAGGCCTGCTGATGTCATGTACCTTAAGACTACCAACTGCCATTCTAATGTCAGACTTCAGCCAAGACACATGCGATAAGTACTGTGATCTGTAGAGTGTACAATTAGATAAGTATGGGCTCTAATTTAATTGCAGTCAACTTAGAGAGTGTGTTGTGCAGTGTTCTGTAAACATTAATTGGTAGTGGTGCTAGTCTCACTGTAGCCAGGTTTGTGTTTGTGTGTGTGTGTGTGTGTGTGTGTGTGTGTGTGTGTGTGTGTGTGTGTGTGTGTGTGTGTGTGTGTGTGGATGTTAGAGCATTTTACATCAGTGTATTGGATCATAGGATCATTGGACTTTATTAGCCTAATGACCATAGGGCCCTTACAACCCTAACCAAGTTCTTACCCTTATTTGCACAATCAGGACATATTGCTCCTGTTCACAAGGGACATAGGCAGAAGCCCTTTGGTGAAATGATGGTCACCCAGCCAATCATACAGATTGCATCTGAAGAGGGCCAATGAGGTGCTCTGTTTGAATTAGGTGGGAGTCTGTTTCAAAGGTTTGTTAAAGTCTGGTAGACATATCTTTCCCACCAGCATGTATTAGTAATGTCACATACCAGGGTAATGTCCTTATAGCAAGTAATCCATGTAGCATTCCACCTACATATATGCAGCATTTTCAATAAAGCAGGATCAGACATTGCTTCATATGCAAGTCAGAGATCACTTCTGAGTAATCTCTTTCACACAGGCTACAATGATTGTTATTTCAGACAATCCCCATAGGACAGATAGTGAAGACTTGAAGTTCCCTTGTGAAGAATCTTTGTGTTGTGTGCAATTGCCACAAGTGCTTGGAAATGTACATGACAAAATGGCCAGTGCACTCAAATATGGGCTTACTGAGGGAAGAGTACATGGATGTTATAACTACATCATTTTTGGGTGACAGTGCCCTCAGTTATGACATAAGTAAGTAATAATTCCCTTCGTACCACTGGGGAGATATGGTGATCTAAGGTAAGGTAGGTATAAACCTTTGTACTCAGGCCATATGACAAGGGCTCTCACCCCTGAATATGTACTTAAGGTGCTGCTACATATGTGCTACTTACCAGGAACATTGGTGTTACTGATGGAAATTATACTACATACATATTTGCATGGAGTTTATGGCTATAAGTATGTCAACAGGCATTTGTTCATGAAGACCCTCTTGTAGGACATTGACATGACTCAGAGATTCTATGACTGTTTACAGTTTCCAGTTATTAGCCAACCTTGTCAGCCACAACATTCAGTTTGTAATTGTACTGGTTAAATAGATTCCAAGCAGTACAGGACCCAGGACTAAGCCCTGTGGAACACCACTGGTTACAGATCAACTATTTGAGGTGGATTCCTCTATTTTGAGTATTAGTTCTCTCAGTGAATCACTTAGTGATCCCTCTAATGATATTAGTGTTGATGCCTACTTGGGTGATTTTTGTCAGTGATGCTTGAGTGGGGGATTGTGTCACATGGCTTTGCTAAGTCCAGGGGGGTGTATGCACAGATGTCCCCTCATCCAGGTCCTTGGTGACCGCCTCATGCATGTCCACCAGGTTTAACAGGCATGATCTTCCTTTCAGATATCCAGACTGTGTAGGGTCAATTGTTTGTAGATTACATATATTTTTGCTGATCAGGACCATGATGATTTACCCATGGGCTTACAAATATGGCTACTCAGGCTAATAGGTCTATAGTTCCTGTGGTTGGTGGATGCACCACCTCTGTGCAAGGGGATAACAGTTGCTGTTTTCCAATCAGCTAGGATGTTGCTGGTGGTTACACTATGATTGCAAGAAGTTCACAGTGGTGTTAGTAATCCTTGTTGGATCCCATGTAGGATGCATGCTGGGATGTTAGCAGGTCCAATAGATGCTGTGTTTCCTCCTTAGATAGGCCATTTATGACCTGCTGTGTAGATATAAAAGGTATGGGACAGGTTTTAGGGATGTCATCTGGTACATGTAGTGGAGACAGGGGAGTGAAGTTGTCACAGAACCTGTCAGACAACAGGTTAGCTATGTCTACAGGCTCATTATATGTAGTATCATTAAGTACAAGTTCACCAATAATCTGGGCTTTTCCTGTTAGGTTACACATGTAACTACACTATGAGTTGTGGTCATCCATTGTGGAGGAGGCTAATTTCATCACATTCTTTTGCAGGACATCACAACAACGCTATTTGCTTGTTTTAGCTGAGGAGGGTATCCTTCCATTTAGCGGGGGGCACCCTCAAGCCAACTGTCACACATCAATGTCCACCTCTTATTGTCCAGCCTGCTGATGGCACTTGTCCACCAGGCAGGTTTGCTGTGCCATGCGGAGCTTTTCTTCCTATCAGGTACAGCCAAGTCCATGCAGTAGTACATATGCTTGCATAAATCATTGGTGTATAGCTTGGCATAGTTGCCTCTTCCATCTGAGAAGGAGGTGCAGTCAAGTTATTTATACCATCCCATAGGAGGCTCTAATTTGCTTTGTTGAAGTTTATTACTGTAATTGCTGCATTTATTACTGTAATTGCTGCAGGGTGGGGTCAGGTGTGATACTTACTTTTAATGAGACCAATTTGTGTTCAGATCTCACGAGCGAGGACCTCATAGTGGAGGTGCTACACTGGTCACACATATTGGTAAGCACCTGATGCAGTCTGTTGTCTCCCTTGTGGGGATGTCATGACACTGGTTCAGGGAATTGTAGTTAAGGACATGGACTAAACTTAGGGCAAGTCAGTTTGACCATGAGTAACTAACACAGTTGGTTTGTATTAAAGTCACCCCAAACCATGGTGTTGTGATGTATCTTGATAGACACAAGTAGACTCAAATAAGCACAACAGATGTCTTCATTAATGTAGCTGCTCCTGTAGCTGTCTGTGGCTTGATCAGGTGCCCTTCCAGGAGTGACTAATACCTGCACTGTCTCCAGGGAATCACACTGTTTAACCAATCTGGATGTGTATCTATCTTTAATGAGTATGTATACACCACCTGCATTACCTGGCACACTGTCAGTATGAGTTCTGACCATGTCTCTGCATACAGTCCATTGAGGTAGGTCTCAAGTTGTACACTCCAACAGGAACTTTGACATCATCATAACATTACCTGATGTTGACAGACTTGTGTGCATGTGTGATATGGCATATCCTGGCACCTCACAGACAGATAACTGTTACCATTCAAATATGTAGCCTGGTGAGAGGGACATCAGTGTGTCTCATGATGTAATCATCTATGAATAATAGGTTTGATTTTGTGTTTTGCCTCATGTTTCACAAGTAAGACATTGGTACATGAGTAATTATGTGTACTGTGTTCTGCAGAGGTGTGATTATTTGTAGTGGGCTTGCATTTGGGTTTCTGAGGTGTCTGTTGCTTGTGTATGTGTCTAGTAAAGATCTCCGCACATGCAGGTGAGTGTGATGTGGGTGTGGGTGGAGTCGAAGGTGGGGTCTGTATGTCAGCAAACTGCTCATTGCCATATGTACTGCCTGGTGTGGGCGACACCATGGAATCAAAGTTTGTAATATAGTCACATCTCTCACACATTGTGGTTGTGTGCAATAGGAGTAGAGAGGTGGAGACGCTTTCCACATCTCATCAGCAGTCATTGATAATGCCCTTAGCAATATAGTCTTGCTTGTGTGTAAGTCACAGCAGGCCATTGTTAGGCAGTGGTTCTGACAGATGCTGAAATGTAACATGTTATTACCTTTATGTATTTTTCCTAAGGTAAAACAGCACCTGACAGTGTGCCATAACATGGTTGAGTGATTACAGTTCTTTGCCAGGCATGCGGCCCTTGCATTAGTGATAATCCTGTTATTAGGCATGCTCACAATAACATACCTACATGTGTGACAATGTACTACTCCAGCAAAGGTAGGGTCATGCTGCTACACCCTTGGGGTTGACAACATCAAACACACTGTGTATAGTCACTCCTTGCAGTGAAGATGTGGATGCCCATGCATGCACAGAGAACTTGTTCAACTTTGCAGTCATAACTTTGGCCTTGCAACTCTTCAATGCCTGTCAAATAACCAGACAGCAAACTGGATGTAGTGTGACATGATGTGGGAGGACAGACATGTGTTCCAGTAACATAAATTTACAGTATAACATACCTAGAACATGCTGGAGGCAGACACACTTTGCCCAAAATTGGCTACTCCTCTGCAGTAGGCATCAGATCCATGTCACGCAGATGTCCACCATTAAGCTGTTGAAGGTCAGGCTGCATGAATTGCTGTGAAATTGTCACCTAGCATGGATCACTGCCACTGTGGTGTTTGTTTGTGCAACCTTGGACCTTTATGTCACCTGACATTGAACATTATATTGTGACACTGCAGCTGTGCTCCTAAACACCATCTGATTAGTACACTAGTGACATTCTAACAACCCGAGAATACAAGGCATAATACATGCAAACTCACATGATTGCTCTGGTTGGTAATCAAGGCATCTAGCTAGAAAAGAGTATGTCGAGTCCATGGAGCCTTGCATGATGTGGGACAGCTATGTGGATGAACAAACAGGATGTGGCCTGCTTTTTAACTTGAGTTTGGTACTAATGTTTTGCTTCTGGTGAGAGAAAAAGTATAAGAGCATGGTATCCAAAGAGAGAGTGGTTGTGGTGAGACCAGCAATTCAAGGGATTCCCTTCTTTTTACCATTCTTCACAAGGTAATTGAGTCATTTCATTACACACTGCTTGAGTAGTGTCCAACTGCAGAATAGCTGTGTAAAAACTCCCACCTTACCTTCACAGGGACTAAGTATTACTTTCCCCTCCATTGTTCACCTGTGCTCTGTACAGACACAGACACCTAGGAAGACTATTTTCTTGGAAACCACGATGGAATTAACTGCAGTACTGAGGACAACTAGCATGCAGTGACAAACACTGTCCCCAGATGTCCCAATAGTCAAATATTTAATTCCATGGAAAGAATTATCATTGAAATGATCAGTAACAATGCAGTACACCTATAGACACTGGACCAAACCCACTGTGTTTTGGTCAAGGGCAGATCACGCCTACCTTAACCGGTAGACCTCATTGACTGTTAAACTATGTAATGGATGAGGGGAAAATGACTCATTCCACCTACCATGACCTGCCAAGGCATTTGACAATATTAGGTCATCAGGCATTCTTGAAATTCTGTAGAGGTTATTTATAAACTTGTTTATCAGCCAGTGGATAGCCAAGTGTCTGACAGTCATTATCCAGGATGATGGCATTGAGAAGTCTACTGCAACAATGAGGCCAGTCACAAGTGGACTTCCCACACAAATCGTTCCTGTGACTACCCCTCTAGCCATTCCATTCTCTTCAGTGTCAGCCACTCTCAGTGATCTCAGACTGACTGCATTTGCAGATGTTTGCAAATTAAGAGCTGTCACTGAATCCCACATAGAACCAACAGTTATCCAGGATGGGATGACACACACATTCAGTTGTTGCCATTGACAATTACAATGCCAAGGAATGCACAATACTATAATTTGGGAAGTCATCCACCCCTAATAGATATTGTAGTGTCTGCACACCTCCAACAGTTGGCCCAGTAGTCAGGGACTTATGGACACCGAGAGTGATCTAGCCTTTGACTTTTATGGGTTGGTAAGATGTGGGGATTAATTCAATGTTGTACAACCTATAGAGAAACGTATGGCATGTAAATCCCAGGATGTCATTGTTACACTGTATTTGACACTCTTCACACCTATCATTGAGTGAAATGCCACCTTTGGTATGTAGCTACACAGGCATATCTGACAACTGTAACAGTCATGGAGGTTCCACAGTAAACCAGTACATAGTGTATATAACATGTCCTATGCAGACTGTGTCAAGACTGTAACTGTGTATTCTGTCTCCTACATACTTTGGAGAGGAGGTGTATGGCTGCCATACAGGGAGAGGTCAGATCCCACTGAGTACCTCCTGCATATCCAAGAAAGGACTAGGTGGTATAAATAAGACATGTTGGAGAGACAGGTATGTAACCCACACACTACACCCTATATATAACAGGCTCTCCATCCATGTGAAGCACACTTCCGCTGTAATGCACATCATGTGCAAGTTACACAATGGAATGCAGAACAAGACAGTCATAACTTCTTTAGGACACATGTCTAATGGGCACAGATAAATTGTAGATGGTTCATCTCCCATGCCACAGCTTGCTGATGCCTCAGCTCCCAAAAACCTGCTTACACTTATCAAGGGTATCAAACCTTATCAGAGATTAGGGATGCATGACTAGGCTAAAAGAAGCCATTGTTCTTGGTAGCCTATTATACAGATATGAATCTATGGAGCTATGCACCCATACTGCTTTACCTTTCTGAAGACATTTTTCTTCTGTGCTGACATTCCATCCTGTGCTCTGACAGTTATGGGTTTATTGTACCTGTGTACCCATAGGTGTGTCCTACACAATCCTCAAACTGAAACATAAACAGTTCTATGAGACACCTTTCATTGTGGAAGCATACAACCATTATATCATCCAGTGTAATGTACACTAAATAATGTGGCTTGCTCATTACAAATGGCTGCATACAATGTCTGTCAGTGACCAGTACAAGTGGCATGTCAAAGGCAACAATGGATGAAACAAATATATAGTAATTTATATAGTCAACCTGTGCATCAAACATATAGCTTCATTTCCCTGCGTCAATGACAAGGATGATAGGGATGTGGCACAGGTATCATCAGTTGTGCAGGATGTTTTGTGGAGGTGCAGGAGGCCTAGGCTGACCTAATAGGTTGCCAATTGTGTGTTTGAGTCAGGAAGGGACACAGGCAAGATGGACAATGGAAATGTGGTGTGTGTGTCTGTAGGTGACCCGATTGTGACAGTAGTGTGTGAGTGTCTGCGTGAACACACAGTCAAGCTCTGTGCTAGCCCTACATGTCCATATGCTGAAAAACTTTGAGCCACGCATGGTAGAGCTGACAGTTCACCATCTCTTCCCTGAACATGGAAAATAGCTCTGCCAGGAATTGCATTGGCATCTCCATATCTAAGGTCAAAAGCAGGGCTACTACTTGAGGGTGACTGAGTTCTGCTGGGACTGTGTCCTCCATGGGAATGTCCAGGACAATAAGCCCATGGCCTGCCATGTCTTGGTGTGGACAGCACACTCCCCTCTGGAGCACTGGATGTACTGCCACTATGAGACCTTGATTGTGCATGGCCACAGTCACTCTCAGCCGATGTAGATGCTGACCTATGTCCATGAGTCTGACGCTCAACTCCAAACAGGTTCATAGGTTCATACTAGGCTGTCTGCCCTAGGGCATTTATAAGCCTAGCCAGAGTATGTTTGGCTTTCGCCACCCATTTTAAATTAATTTTGCTATGCCCTTTTTTGAGGTTAGTATACTGTGCCTCTGTCTAACAGTGACACAGAAGTGATACCTGGGGTAAACCTATGATCTCCCATCCACTCATCAAGATTCCTCTTGAAGAGAGTCAATGAGGGACTCTGCCTAACCTGGACTGGGATTTTATTCCAGAGTGAAGGGAACCTCTGGGTTATGAATCTGTCCCTCCAGCATGTCCTATTTATTTCAGGGCTGAGGTTCAAGTCTCTCAAGCACGAAGTTTGATGGGATTTGGATTTTTTGAGATGCAGCATGTCCATTAATTCCGTGTTGGACATGGCTTTATACATCAGGCACAGATCGCCTCTGAGCAGGTGGTATGCCACTGAGTAGAGATGGAGTTTCTTTAACCGGGAAGCATATGGCATCTGTTTGAGCCCTTTGATCCTCTTAGTGAGGTACTTTTGGGGTCTTTCCAGTTGCTGCAGGTGTTTGGTAAGGTACATCCCAAAAGGGGCATTGTACTCGATTATGGGCCTGATGAGGGATTAGTAAAGAGGCACGATGACCTCCCCTGATCTAGATGTGAATCCCTTCATGATTAAGTGGGCTATATAAAATGTTTTTCTAACCACTTTGGCTACGTGGTTGTCAAATGAGAGATTGCTATCAATTTGGGTGCCCCAGGGCCTAATGACTTCCTCTTTACCTTATGGATTACCACCTATGTGGTAATTTGTAGGCACTTTGTTTTTGCCAAAGGGGATGACTATACTCTTTTTGGCATTTAGCTTGAGGCCATGGCTCCGGCACCAGTTGTCTGTTTCTATGAGGCCCTTTTGGAGGATGCTTGTGTCGGCTGGAGAGTCGATTATGGCACCCAGTTTGCAGTCATCTGCGAACTTGGTCAGCCACAGTCCTTCCATGTTGGCCTATACCTCCGGGAAATATATACCGAACAAGAGAGGTCCCAGGACTGAGCCTTGTGGGATGCCACTTCTAACTGGTTTGGAGTCTGACATGGCTCCAGCAATTCTAGCCATGTGGGTTCTGTCCTTGAACCAGTTTGCAACCCATCTAGTGACATAGGGGTTTATATTTAAGCTGGTAAGCTTATCTATAATGCCCGAGTGGGGTATTGTATCGAAGGCTTTTGCGAGGTCCAGGTAGGCTGTGTGGACCACCTTCCCTTCGTCAATGGCCTTGGTGACTGTTTCAAAGAAGTCGACCAGATTTAAGAGGCAGGATCTGCCCTTAACAAAGCCGAACTGGGTAGCATCCAGTGTCTGTAGGTCCCCAATATCTTTATTTATGAGGTCCATGATGATCCTTTCATAGCTTTGCAAAACAAGCTAGTCAGGCTTATGGGGCGATAGTTTCCAGGGTCCGTTGAGGCACCACCTTTGTGGAGAGGGACCACTGTTGCTGTATGCCACTCTTTGGGTACATATCCTGTAGTAAGGCTGAGATTGAACATTAGTTTTATGTTTGGGTTTAGCTCTTCTTGGAGTTCATGTAGGACGCAGCCCGGGACACCGTCTGGTCCCATTGATGCTGTGTTTTTGCTTTGGAGAGGGCGGCTCTTACCTGAGCATCTGAGATGTCAGGGGGGCAACACTCTGCTGGGATAGATATTTGCCATTTTGGTGGGGGGGGGGGTTTGCGCTGAACCTGTCAGCTGGAATGTTGGCAATGTCTGTGGGTTCGGTGTACTTTTTATCATTCTGGACTAATTCTGAGCATATCTGGGAATTCCCGCCCATGTTCCTAACATAACTAAAGAAAGCCTTGTGATTATCCTTAGTGTCCTGTGCAATTTTTCTCTCGAAGCTGGCCTTAGACGATTTTATGAGTGCCCGTAGTTTTTGATAATACTGATCAGAGATGCCTTCCCTTTTTGGGATTTTGCTCTATCATGTAGTAGCTTCCTCCTTCTATTTTATAGTTTGTTTATGGCTGCGGTCCACCAGACAGGACGTCTACCTTTGGAGGATTGGGTCTTGGTTTTATTTGGAATTGCATGATCCATGCATTCCTGAAGGTGTTCATAGAATGCATTTATAAAGGATTCTGCGGTCTGGGCTGTATTTTCCACAGGCCCGGGGGCTTTGAAGGATTCCACCTCGGTTTTGAGGAGTGTGAAATTTGCTTTAGAGAAGTTTTTCACTGTGGTTTTCTGGGCAGGGGGTGGGTTCAGGATGTGAATATCCAGTTGGATTATTTTATGGTCTGATCTTACCAGTGAGGGATACACTTCTGGTCTGGAGCATAGAGTCCCCATGTTGGTGATGATCAGGTCCAGTATGTTTTCTCCTCTTGTGGGAGTGGTAACAAGTTGTTCCATAGCATTTGAGTTTATGAATTCTAGGAACCTTTGGGCTAGGGTGTTGGAGCTAGAGTATTGCTCCCTGTCTATGTTTGGGTAGTTGAAGTCACCCAATATAATGGTGTTTGGAGAGACCTTCATATTTTCATATGTTCTCAGGAAGGCCGAGTGGGGTTCCTGGGTTAGGGAGGGTGGTCTGTAGCAGGCTATAAACTGGAAGGCAGTTTTACCCACTCTTAGTTGCACATTGATAGTCTCTGATGCTTCGTGCTGTGCCACCAACCTGGAGGTGTGGGTATCTTTGATGAATATTGATACTCCCCCTCCTTTTGTAGTTCATTCCAAGTTTTGGGGCCGAAAAGCATGGTATGAGGTATAACCTGGTAGTGCTGGGGTGCTCTTGGGAGCCCTGAACCAGGTTTCTGTTACTGCACAGATATCGATGTTCTCCATGCTAAGGAGAGTTTTGAGTGCATGCATCTTGAGGTTTAGACTTCTGGCGTTGAGTAGCATTACTCTTAGTTTCTTATCCCTTGTGATACCTATGGAGGTGGGTTTGTCTTTTGAGCCTTGCCTAAAAAAGGCACTATGGGGGTAGCAAGAGCCTTTGCCAATATCCGAAAGCCCAGGGGTGACAGGTGCAAGCCGTCCTTAGTGAAGCATCATGGATTGTCGAGCATATCATCCCAGGCTGACAGGCATTGGATCCCCTTTGAATGACACCAGTACTTAAGCCAATTGTTGAAATTGATCATCTTGTCTTCATATTGTGGCATCATTCTTCGTGAGGGTAAGATGCTACTCAAGGTCAGGGTCATACCGGCCTGGGCTACATGCTCAGAGAGCTCCTCTGTGTCTCTTTTCATGTAGTCCAGGGAGGTACGTCTCAGGTCATTCACACCAGCATGGACAATGACTGAGTCATATTTGTACTTGCCTTGGAGTGACCCGAGTGCTTGTGTTATGTGTCAGATCCTAGCACCCGACAGGCTGCTCACCATGACCTTCTCCTTGTTCAGCCTGGTGAGTGGGACGTCAGTGTGCCTGACGATAGTCACCTATTACAAGTGCATCAGGTGTGTTGTTTAGCCTTAAGGGCTGTGAATGTTCGGCACACTGGCTTTAAGAGATATGTGTTGCACGTGTTTTGTTTTGGGGTAGCGGTTGCTTGGGTGTCTTCTTTGGAGGTCTCTGCTGCTTAGGCAGATTTGTGATTATGTGTTTGGTTTGCTGTCGTGGTAGGTCTATGTGAGACTGGAATTGTAGTGAGTGTGGTTTCCTTCTCCTCCTGACTGGTTATGCCAGTACTGAGTTGAGAGAGCTTAGCCTCCAGTTTGGCTATATCGTTGCATCTCTCACATGTGTTGGAATTTGTTGGGAGGAGGAGAGGGTTGTCTGTGTACATGAGGCAGTTGTAACAGTGCCTCAAGATTCCCATATTCACCAGCTGGACCAGAGAGGAGATTGACAACTGACCTTTGGACATGCTAGAATAGTATTGGGAATTCCTTTATAATTGAAAACAGATGTTCCATCACAGACAATGTGCATTCCAAGACAGAGAGTGTGCAATCTGTGTCAGACCTGTATCTTTCCACTGCATCAATCAAGTGATCCAGGGTATCAGCAATGCAGTAGAGGCAGTCATGGATGTCAGACTGTGCTGTGTCCATAACCCTGAGCATTCATCTTGAGTTCCTTTCAGAATTTGCCTGTGCCTCCATGGTGGCCCTAAACATATCCCGAGTGACACATGATGAGGCACCTGCAATAGGTGAGGGTGGGACAGAAGGCCTTCTACAAGCACTCCTAGCAATCCACCTGTGTGGAACCACACCTGCTTTTTGGCTATGGCCAGTATCAACATTCATTGTAGCAATAGTAGCCACACATTCCTGTTCAATGTCCCCATCCTCTGACTGTCCAATATCTGTGGTCTCAGGGGGACTGGTTATGCATAGGCATACTGACTGTGTACAGTGATAATGAGGGCAGAAGAGGGATGTAAACCTCTGTAACAGATTCAGCCCTTCCAACCCCCATCTGAAGAGACACTGACATTAGGTTGTGAAGGGGACAGAGACCAACCCTCTGGTCACCAGTGATAAAAAGGGAAAAACAGTACATCAGTACCTGCACTAGTATGCTTTGCAGTACTATGTTGAAATATATGTTAAGCTGTATCTACTGCTGTCACTATTACAGACTTGTTTAACTCCCAACCTCATATAGTAGGACATGAAGACATTCTTTTCTAACAAACATCTGTAGTTACTTGTAAATAAAAGCTCTTTACACAATAAACTCATGAGCAACAATGATGTACACTGTTGACATTTGACAAAACTCTGCAAAGCTGACACATATGGCAATCTGTAATGTCCTGACAATATTGTGAAATATGTCATTGTGCTCACACCTGCAAGACATAGGTATGAGTATAAATTGTGTACATTCAGAAAATATCTGTGCAGTTGTCAATCATGCAAACAGTACATCAAGACAGCCAGCAGACCTGGAATGACACTTTAGTGAATACATTGCAACAAATCTTCATCTCTAACAAAGTAGTGTTGTGCTTACCAGGAGCAGGAGCATGGCCATATCTAATTCCTGATGGTCTTGTGGAAATTTGTGGGACAGGTAAAGTAAACAGCACCATATGCTGCACTATAACAGGGTAATGCATCCAAAGAACCTATATTTATACTAACTACTGTTAATTGGTGCGTTGGTCACAATCTGAGCATGACATTCAAAATGCTGCTAACCCCCCCCCCAAATAAACATCTGACACCTACATAAAAGTATGTACACCCTGACACACTGAATACTATAGTATTCCATTGCTGATCCAACTAAGCATACCTGGATGCTCCTCTTGTGTGGAAATGGCGGCACCAACATCCACTACATACTGTGTGATGGATGGCGGCACCAACATCCACTACATACTGTGTGATGGATGCCTGGGAGCTGTAGTGAGTTCCTAGGTTCACCAGGAATTCCTCAGTGGCTAACAGTGGTTATTCTGCCACATGCCTTCCACCAGTGACATCATGATCCCTGGCCATATCCACTGCTCTTCTGCATGCAGCATTGATCATATTGGTGGCATGGTGTTTCCCCTACTCATATGTCCTGCTCTGGTGACCAATAGCATTCACATTGCATACCAGGTCAGCCCACAATGCTGCCTGCTTTTCCCTGTTTGCCCTCCCCCTGTAAAGCAGGAGTTCATGGTGTTGATGTAAGGTGTCAAAGGAAAAATATACTTTAAAAATGCTCAATACATGGTAGGTTCAGGTTAAGGCACTTCAATCTTGCAGCAAGGAGACAAAAATGTGCTAATACAGAGTTTGTCTGACTAGAATCAGGAAATGTAAGCATTTTTATACATTTTCTAATAAGACATTGCCTACCAAGCTGACGTAGTAAATCTCAAGTTTTAACATCATCATTACATAGTGCTTCTTTACATTATTTTCTGCTTGTACTATCAATTTTTATGAGAAACTTCCTTAGAAAAACAATGTGGCCTTGGTTAGATATATGTAATGTTACCATTCAAGGCACTATGGCTAATTTGAGCACAAAGCAAGTATAGATTGCAGTTCATTTTTCTAACAGTCCTTTGTCTATGTTATCTCTAATTTCTGCAGCTGTGCATTTTCTCATACTCTGAACAAAGCTGATTGTTTAAAATCATTACATTACAGAATATAGCATTGTTCATTCATTTCTTCCTGATCTAGCAGATAATCACCTGCTTCTCAAGTACATTTTTAAAAGGCATAAACATGAATATTGCTGTGCTAGCAATTACTAGGTCAGAGGGCATCTTGCAAGTTTCAGAAAGCACACTGCAGTTTCAAAAAGCATCTTTTAGTCTCATATGAAACTCAACTGTATATAAAATAGTGCATATAAAATAGAATGAAAAACGTGTTAACTTATTTAGTTTTCTAATCAGCATTAAGCACACACATTAGTACATATTTTCTGACATTTCCCCCCTGTTAATACTTTTTAATTCTATTTTCAAAAGAATAAACAGTTTGCTTCTTCTCCTAACCTCTTCCATTCAGGATTTGCAGTTAAGAGAGTCATTCAGTTTAAACTTATGAAAGTGTTTCACATTCTAACAATTCTTCAATTTCAGTACTTTGATACAAAGTCTCAGAAACTGACATATCTATAAATTCTTTGATTAACTTTTTCATGCAGGGAATACCACAACAAATGCATGCTCTTAATAGGAGTAACCCCACACAAATGGCAATCAGGATGTTCATTAGGATGGAACCCCACCCCCCAAACAATTTCTGGAAAAAGTCCGTCATAGGGTTTGGGCCTGGTTTGGTCATAGCCGACACTTGCTGTATCACCTCAAGGTGGTTGTTTATCTCATGTTGATGATCAGGTATATACGCACAGCACTCTTCTTTGATTAAAGCACACGTACCACCTCTCACCGCTAGGGTGAAGTAAAGAGCCATATGGTTCTGGAGCACTACAGTTCTCATAGCATTCAGTTCATCAGTTATCAATTCAAGAGCAGAAAAAGTTGCATTACTCATTACTTCGAGAAGTTTAGACAGTTTTTGCAGCTCCCAAATCGATTTCACTGTGCCATATGCAGGTGATATGCCTGCCTACGATATGACAGCATCACTCAATTCCATGTGCGTTAGCTTGGTACCCACGGTATGATGGTCTTTCCAGCCCACCTCGATCTATCCTACTGGATTTTCAGGCTTCCTGATAGCTTTCTTGGCTACATCTTGGGTATTTCGAATATTTCCCTGAGGCAAAACTGCAGTGTGTCATATGGCCAGGACCAGGTACCCCAAAAAACAACTGCCGGACCAATTTTCAGGTAACCATTTATATGCTTTCTTACCACACACAAAATAACAATCCTCTACCTTAGTAGTTACTTTGCTATGAAATGGCTGCCCTGCATGAAACATTTTCCTATCTATTACAGATAGTTATTTAAAAAGTACAGGATTATGTTGCACTTGGTCAATAGTCTTATGCATGGACTCAAGAAATGAGTCATAATTCGAATTACAAACTGTACCCATTTTGTTTGCTTTGGTATAACATTTGTAATGTACAGTCACATTGCACCTGCTTCAACCCACTTGAATTGTGTCATTCTTATAAAAACATACAATTCCCTTTTGTGTCACAGGCAAATACAGTGCTACCTTATCATATGCTTTGATAGCTACGGTGTCATAAACCAAATTTTCCCAGGTCTCATTTACCCCTAGGGGGACTGCAGTCATTTATAATCCCCCGTATGCTGTTGGCATGGCTGTGCAAATCCAGCAATTCGAAACATTTAAAGTCTCAGCATACACATGTGTAATTGCCTGATAAGTGTTAAAGTTCGGGTGCCAGTCTATGGTCAGCTCATCACGTTTAATCAGTTCAACTTTTGTGGTTGGGAAAAGGAAAGGCCACAACAAAAAGATCAATGTTATCAGTATAGCTACCAGAATAATCATGCAAGGTTTCTGAGGTTGTTCAGCATCTCTGTTTGCTCTATACTTGGTCATTTTGTTCTCGTTGTACAACAGTAACAAAGTTTTTGTCCAGTTCAAAGTTCTTAACCAGTTTGCAGTGTGTCAAATGAATCCAGGATGCTCACTCTGCTATCTTGACTGCAGTGGGTGTCGATAGTAGTACCTGGTATGGCCCTTCCCACTTCGGAGAACTCCAGTTCTTCTTCTTCACGACCTTCACTCAGACCCACATGCCTGGGGCTACTGCTGCTTCCGATGGTCTGGTTTGCTCTTTATCTGAAACAGAATTTAACTGCAAAAGTTTGTTATTCAAAAATCACCTCATATACCCTGCAAGTGAACTATCAGCCTCCTGCTCTGCAGGCATGAGAGGTTTCCATTGAGGTGTATATAATGCCCTCCCAAACAGAACTTCAAAAGGAGTCAACCCTTTTGCATTTGGAACAGTTCTTATGCTCAACAGTGCCAGAGGCAAACAGTGCACCAAGTTCTTTTGTGTCTCACTAATCAATTTCCTAAGCTTATTTTTCAAAACCCCATTATGCCTTTCTACTAATCCTGCAGATTGGGGGTGGTATGCGCAATGATTTTTCAGAGAGATCCCAAAATACCAGCTAAGTTGTTGTATAGTTTGATTTACAAAGTGTGTACCATTGTCACTATAAATCTTTTCCGGTATGCCAAATCTAGGAATAATTTCTTTAATGAGGACTTTTGCAACAGTAGCTGCATCTGGATTTTTAGTTGGAAAAGCTTCCACCCATTTGGAAAACATATCTATAATGACAAGGCAGTACTTCTTATTTTCGCATTTGTTCAGCTCTATAAAATCCATACAAATAGTATGGAACGGATACGGTGGTGTAGGGAAACTCCCTTGCTTAGGTTTTAATGCCACTTGTGCATGATGCTTGTTACAAACATGGCATGCTGCACAAAAATTTTTTGTGTAGTTTGTAAATCCATACATTGTAAACACTCTATTCACTAACTGTACCATCCCCCCTGTTGAGACATCGCTCTGCCCATGGCTCAACAAAGCTGCATATCTAAACAAGTTAGATGGCAAAATTGGTTTCTTCTCTTTGGAGATGTACAGTCCCTTCTCAAGGATTGCTCCTCGTTTTATCCACTTGTTTTTCTACATTTGTAGTAAGTGTCTGCATAGTTTTTAACATTTCTAAGTCTAAAATCTCAGATGGTTGTAATTCCTCAATCAAAAGAAATACTTCTGAAGCTGAAGCTGCTTGCTTTGCAGCTGTATCAGCTCTTGCATTACCTTTTGGAATTCTATCCTGTTGCTTGGTCTAACAAGACTAGAGTCTAACAAGTGTAAAATAAATTGCGCATGGTTAATTGGTTTACCAGTAGATGTTATCATTCCTCTATTTTTCCACTGCTGTGCAAAAACATGTACAGTAGAAAAAGCATACTGACTATCAGTAAAAATGTTCACTTTCTTACCTTTTGCCAAAGTACATGCCTTTGTCAAAGCAATCAATTCTGCTGCTTGTGCAGATAAGTTGTGTGGTAAAGACTTTGCTTCTAAAATTTCAGTATCAGAAACTACTGCATACCCCACTAGATTCTGTCCTGTAGGATTCCTCCTGCACGAGCCGTCCACATAGTATGTCACCTCGGCATCATCCAAGGGAACATCTGTAAGATCTTTTCTAGGCAGTGACTTTTGCTCAATCTCCTGCAGGCAGCAGTGTGGTTTGCCATCTGCAGGGGTTGGGAGCAAGGTTGACGGATTCAAAGTTGTGCATCATTCAATTGTTATATGAGGTTGGCTCAACAGTATAGTCATACAGGAAAGATGTCTAGCAGGAGAAAGATATGCTACTTTTTCTTGCAGTAAAATAATCGCGACTGCATGAGGCACTCTCAACGTGAGAGGATGGAACAATACTACTGAGGCTGAAGCCTGCACTGCCATTGCAGCTGCGACTACTGCTTGTACACAGTGGGGCAAGGATCGCACCACTGGGTCCAGCTGTGATGAATAATAAGCTATGGGGCATTGTTTGTCCCCATGCTGTTGTGTTAACACTGATGTCATATAACCTTGCTTACAATCTAGCTTGGAAAAATCGTTTATGATAGTTTGGTAATCCTAAAACTAATGAAGAAGCTATCAGTTGTTTCAATTTGCAGAAAGCTGATTCTGCTTCTGGTGTCCACTGCAATAAATTTTGTGCTGCCATCAGCTTTTTGAATATCAAGTTAGTCAGCGGAGCAGATTCCAAAGCATAGTTTGGAATCCATCTCCGACAAAAGTTAGTAGTACCCAGGAAGGACATCATTTCCTTCTTGGTAGTTGGTTTAGGTGCTTGTAATATTGCTGTTTTTCTGTCTTCATGTAATATTCTGCCTTCTTTGGATATTACATATCCCAGGTATTTGACCTGTTTTCTCCAAAGTTGCAGTTTGTTTTTGTTTACCTTGTGTCCTTGAGTAGCTAAAAATTGTAATAATGCTATGGTATCCTCTCTGCATTCTTGCTGGGTGGGAGCTGCCAGCAGAATGTCATCTACATAAAGTAAAATCTGACTGCCTTTCGGTGGGATAAATCCTGCCAGGTTACTTGCCATTTCTTGTGCGAATATTGTTGGACTTTCACAATATCCCTGTGGTAGTCTCGTATATATATATATATATATATATATATATATATATATATATAGCGTTTCCCCTGAAATGTAAATGCAAACCAATATTGGCTGTCAGGGTGTATCGGTATTGAGAAAAATGCATTGCTAATATCTACCACAGAAAAATATTTTTGTTGAGGTTTTAAATCATTCAATAAAGTGTGTGGATCTGGCACCGTAGGTGCTCTGGGTATAACTGCGTCATTTACAGCTTGTAAATCTTGGACCATGCGCCATTCTCCGTTTGCTTTCCTAACAGGAAATAAGGGTGTATTACATGGTGAATCAGGAGATTCTATCAAGACTCCTTCCTTAAGTAAGGCTGCTATTACAGGTTTGATTCCTATTTCTGCAACCTTTCTCAAGGGATACTGTCTCTTTTGAGGTCTAAAAGCTGATTTTGGCATGATAGTAACTGGTCCTGCTGTACGAATAAGTCCTACATCTGATTTCCCTGCTGACCAGAGAGTCTCTGGTATGTCCCACAAGGCTTTTTCCTCTTCCTCTAGTAAAAGTGCTACTCAGCTATCCTCACTTGCCTGTGAGTGTACAGCTGGGTGTGTCTGCGTTATCCAATTTAGTTTCTGCTTTTGTACTCCCTGTTTAGAAAGTTCTAACTCTGTCTGTTTTTCCCACCTTGTGGCTTTTTCTCCTAGGTCTGCCCACTTCAAATTTCTATCCTTAGTTAAACTCACATGTGGTAATCGATTAGATTTATAAAGTGCTAGGAATTCCTGGGGCAATGAACAGCTCACTACACTGTTTCCTTCTGTGCCCCAGTACAAATTTCGTAATACTAATCTGTTAGCATGGTTTCTAAACAGTTCTTGCTCATATTCTTTCTCAGGTCCTGGTCTGCTACAGTAATATAGAATGCAATGCAACAAATGCTGCTTATCAGTGTCAAGGGAGGGGAATTTACTGATGGCTACGTTCATCAGTTCTTCGGTTACTGCCCCTGGACCAGTCGTAACTAAGTCCTGGCTGTACCAATAAAATGTTTCACCCTCCGGTCGCCCTACAAAAGTATCCATTTGTCACTGTGCCTCCATGCCCTGCATAGTTGGAACTACGGCTATGCCAAATATATGCATCAGGTCTCTGCCCAAGAGATTCACTGGGCATTTTGCAGAAACAACAATTTTGCTTTTCTGAGTCATCCCTGAAACTGGGTCAGTTATTATTATGTTGTGGGAGAGTGGCTCCCGATACAGCTGTCCATTAGCTGCTTTCACTAAAATGTAGTCAGGTGATTCTGAATTTTCTGGTAGTTTGGAAGGATGTATCAGGGTTCGTGAAGCCCCTGAGTCACACAGGAATTTAACTTCCCTCCCCTCTACCAGAAGTGTAACTTCCGGTTTTGTGTCTGCTAAGTAGAGCTGTAGGCTCAATAATGCCAAGTCCAAAATTTCATTTTCTTCATTATCTGTGATTTCATGTACATCCTCTACCTCTTCTATCACATCCTCTACCCCTTCTACTACATTTGCATTTGTCTTTTCTTGTTTATTCCTATTCAGTGATTCTTGACTACCATATAGTCAGTCCTCACCCTCCTTGTCTTCTGTAGTTACCTTTTTATTTTGCCTGCAATCCCTTGCTAAATGTCCCTTTTTCCCGCATTTGAAACATTCACCCCTTTTCTTTCTCTCTTCAAAGTCTTCTGATCGTTTATCAGATTGTTTGTTTCCCTGGGTATTTTTCTTACCCTTCTTCCCAGTTTGTACTACAGAGACTTCTGATCCATCTTCTACTGCAAATACTTGAGTTTTCTTTTTCTTTTTGCTATTAAAATGTCTTTCTGCATGTCTTGCATATTCAAGTAATGACTGTAATCTACTTGTACGATTATCTACCATGTACTTTGTACTAAAGCTGCTAATGGGTGCAATACTGCCTTTTAAAAATGCATTCTTTAGCTGCTGCTCATATGGGGAATCATGTGTTTGGTCTTCAGGTACCTGCATTCCACAATGGTTATTAAAACATTCTAATAATCTGGCATAATGTCTATCAACAGTTTCACCTTCTTGCTGTATGCATTGATTAATGCAAGTCCAATCAGCCCTAGGCTTCCATTTCTCAGAGATTTGGTCTGTCAGACCTTTCACTCTGTTGTCCAGTTCTGCATTACTATGTGGGAGTGGTCTAAGCTCTGTGTCACGGGGATTCCAGTTGCCACTGATCATGTGCCAATCTGGACCTACAACTTGTCTAACTACTTTCTCTACTTCCTCTCCATTCAAATGGTAACTTAACCTCATGCCCTTTAAGTCTTCTAAGAATTTTCTAAAATTAACTTTTGGATGGGGAATTCCCTCTGTGGCTTTCTGGATGTCTTCCGGTGTCCATGGTCTATATACTAGAAGAGTTGGGTCATGTCCTGCCTGTCCTGCCTGTGGATTTGGTACTTCTATGAGTGGACATATCTCTTCTTCACTCATAGCTTGTGAATTTTTATTTATTTCATACAATTCAATATCCCCTCTTAAGTTGCATGTTCGAGACCTGGTCTCGATGGGATCTCTAACAAACAGTTTGGGTTTTGCAGGAACAGCTGGGTATACCGGAGGTGGATCAGCTTGTCCACTCGCTTCATATTCTGGTAAGGGAAGCGGAGGGGGCGGAGGAGGCGCTGTTGCTATTACCAAGTCATTGTCTTCTTTGTCTAAGAACATTGCTTTTGAATTTTTAATCTTTTGTTCCCTGCGGTTTGCTTCCTCAAGCCACCTGTGTGCCTGAGGGACTCCTAATTGTCGTTGCTTTTTTAACTGACCTTTCGCATCTGTTTTAAGTTGTCTAACAAGTTTAATAAGTGAAGGTTTATCTAAATTACTGTCAAATTTATATTTATCAACCCATTTTGTATAATACCTAACATTATCGGCACGCTGTAATTGCATATATTTTGCGTCTTCGGTTAAGGGCGGGTCACCGGAACTGTTCGTGCACTGATTTCCCATGTTGCCTTAGCTAAGTTAGAAATTTGTTACATAACCCTTTTTATCACGTGGTACCACGATTTATACCTTTGCACAGTTTATCTAGAATAACTGCCTACCTATTCTGTTTCCCTTATCTATGACAAGACAGCAATCTTTTTTGTCCCTGATCTGCACATGCAAATCTCCCTGACAAAAACAACAATACTGTAACAAGTCCCTGATCTAAAACAGAAAAAAGGTAAATTCCTCCTTACCTGACCCTCCGTGTCTTGATCCACCGTAACGTTGACTCGTCCTCCAATCCCAGATCAGAAACAGTGGCTGGCCTCTTTCGAACGACAATTCAGTCGGAGGTCTTTCAAAACAGAAGAGCTGATGTGGCCACTTCTCCATACGGGTGCATGCCACCGGGCCCAATTCTGACCTGAGCCTAGAGTGAGAGATATTTCTGGTCCGAAGGACCAAACTGTCAAAGGAAAAATATACTTTAAAAATTATCAGTACACGGTAGGTCCAGGTTAAGGCACTTTAATCTTGCAGCAAGGAGACAAAAACGTGCTAATACAGAGTTTGTCTGACTAGAATCAGGAAATGTAAGCATTTTTATACATTTTCTAATAAGACATTGCCTACCAAGCTGACGTAGTAAATCACAAGTTTTAACATCATCATTACATAGTGCTTGTTTATATTATTTTCTGCTTGTACTATCAATTTTTATGAGAAACTTCCTAAGAAAAACAACGTGGCCTTGGCTACCACCGGTTAGATATATGTAATGTTACCATTCAAGGTACTATGGCTAATTTGAGCACAAAGCAAGTATAGATTGCAGTTCATTTTTCTAACAGTCCTTTGTCTATGTTATCTCTAATTTCTGCAGCTGTGCATGTTCTCATACTCCGAACAGAGCTGATTGTTTAAAATCATTACATTACAGAATATAGCATTGTTCATTCATTTCTTCCTGACCTAGCAGATAATCACCTGCTTCTCAAGTACATTTCCAAAAGGCATAAACATGAATATTGCTGTGCTAGCAATTACTAGGTCAGAGGGCATCTTGCAAGTTTCAGAAAGCACACTGCAGTTTCAAAAAGCATCTTTTAGTCTCATATGAAACTCAACTGTATATAAAATAGTGCATATAAAATAGAATAAAAAACGTGTTAACTTATTTAGTTTTCTAATCAGCATTAAGCACACATATTAGTACATATTTTCCTGACATAAGGCCTCCAGGATGATGTCATATTCAGCATCTGTAAAAGGGCCTTGGTGTCTGGGATATATATTTCCTGAAAGACAACAAAATGGGAAAACAGGTCAGGATCACATATTTGGGAGTACAATATGCAGAGATACATCAATAAAGGATGCCTATCAGTATTCACTGCTTGATTACACATGTCATATTCAACAGTGTGCAAACATACAAAGGGTGTGGATGCAAGTAGGATAGTAGCAATAGTAAGCTATTTCTGTTTGTACCACGACAGATCCTGCTGTGTGATCACACACCCAACACAGGAATTCATTGTAGTGTGGCCCCTAGGGGTAAACCCCTCTTATAATATATAAAAACTACCTTGCCAAACAAATACTATATGTACTATTACAGCTGCTATCAAGAGAAATTTCCAGGAGACCAGTGTCCCTAATTAACACAGAGTGTTCTACTCTTACTGTACTCTAGTTCCTCTGTAGGTGTAACACATCTGGAGATCAATGACATGTCATCAGTACAGTTCTAATAAAGGCTTAATGATGTAACCCCCATTCCCCCTCAGTATATTGAAACATAAGCATTATGTTGAAAACAAAATGGTTACATACCTGGTGGAGTACAATACTCCTCTGTTTAAAGGTACAGGTATATAAATGTTGTGCCAATGAGTTCACCCTGCAAAGTAACTGTCATACACAATTATTATGTCATACACAATTGGTTTTGAATGGTCTTGATGTTTGCCTTTTTAACATGGTTTTTATTAACAAGTGATTGCCTCTGAACCAATCTGTGCCTCCGAAATTCTAATTGCAGCCTACAGAGCTGATTTGCAGTATAATCAGCCAATCTCATGAAACCACTGAACAAGATATAAGGCCTCAATGTAGATTATAACCCCTTTCTCATATGTTGGAGTGGAAATTACTGGGGTAAAGATACTGTCATCCCAGAGAGAATGTCTGTAGCAGCTACTTTTTACATACAGATGTGTGTGCTACAGGCTGAAGCTGATGCTGCAGGCAATAGGCATAGGCAGACAGGTTGAACACTTTGCAGCACAACAAACTTTAAGAGTAAGTGTGGGGCCTGTGGCAGCCTTGTTGTATAAGCAGAGCCAGATTGAGGGAACCCATCCCACTTGAAATTAGGTTATGTGTTTAAGGTAAGTATGTTAGCCAAAAGTATCACTAACAGTATGCAAAAATGCTTGGTGTGTCCTAGAAAAAGGCAGGATGTGCATTAACCATTATGTCACACAATGGGCAACTGCCAAGTCACGTGTTATGTCATGGTAGTCTCCTGTTATGTATGTGCTGTCAACCCTTGCAACTAGCACAACCTCCATATATGTAAGTTATTTGTGCAGCTATGGCTGTCTGTTAAATCACTAGAAAATCATTCTGGACTGCAGTCTGATTTTACTTGGCTACAATTTCAGTACACACTTCAAAATCCTCTGGGAATTTAGGATAATGCATGACCTGAAATTCTCTGCACTTTCTTGTGTTGTAGTAGGAGTAGCTAAGAGTGGTCCTATCTATAGGTCTTTGACTTATATTATTTAGAATCAGACATTCCATCTGTACTGCTTTGGGTGGATGAATAGGTGATGCAACAGGCATACATATCACAATTTACAATGCTGATGTCCACATATATGTATTTTCAATGCTAGATGTAGCTGTAGTCGAACCCAGGACCATGTGCACCAAAAACTAATGCTATCAATGCATTTTGTATACTGAGCTACCGAGTCACTATTACAGTAGGTGTATTTTACATGTTGTAGATATTCCACAGTTATCTGCTGTTACATACCTCACGCACATCTATTATTATGTGTATGACTTTATAGAGTACTGTGTTTATCTGCAAGAGTCACAGTTAAAATCCTATTTTTCCATTAATGTTTTAGCAAGTGTATTTTTAGATCTTGTACATATAATTGCAGGGTTATCTGCTGTTAGATAGCCCACATGCATCTATTCTTAGGTGTATAGCTTTATACTGATGTATTTCTGTACTAGAGTCCCAGTTACAGTGCTATATTTCTCTTCCTCTTTTAGCTGGTCTGCATGGTGCAGCATGATGCACAGCATCACTTAAACAAGCTTATTGATGGTAACTTGAGCATTACTATGTTTTGATTAAAACACCTGTGTTAATTAGCAGCTGTGTGGCTTGGCGGGTTGATTCACTGTTCTGCAGATGCGATGGTCCTGTGTTTGAAACAGGGAGCATGTGTACTTCTTGAATGTGCTTAATATTTTTTTAAATGCGTATATTAATGTAGCTCTATTTAGCATAGCTAAGTGATGCGGCTCGCTGTGCCTTGTCTTGCAAAAAATCTTTACAGAAAAGAAAAATGGGGAAATTGGACAGTGGGGAAATGGGGTGCAAGCAGGGTGAAAAACATAATGAAAGGCAGGTAGGTATGTGCAGGAAGGGTGTAGGAAAGAACCATAGCTAACCATTTCTTGTACAGCAAAAACTGTGCACTTTAACAGATTTTTTAGCTGAATTTGGACTGTCACCTCCAGAGAGAGGGATGAGGACAACAGGCATGCATTGTCAAGCCAGTTAGATGAAATTAAGGGTGTCCTGTGGGAACGTGTGCAAAATGGAGAGTTATGTATGGGACAAAATTTTATTGGGACAAGTGTCCTTTTCTTTTTAAGGTGAGGGTGGAATGTTGGAGAAAATACATAGGTACATGTGGGTGAGATAAGTTGGGAAGATGAGGAAGATTTTGCAGACAGACAAGACAGCAGATAGGGTTGGTGTGTAACACAAGAGGAGGGTAACCATCTTGGTTGGGGGGTGTTGTGGAATCCCAATCCAATTGATGTCAGACATGATAACAGTGTGACTCAAGTACTCACCCATGGGACTGTCAGCACTGCTCCTTCACTGCTCCTGTGGAGGCAGTGGTTGGCACCAGAACACAGGGTGAGGCTGCCCCATCAGGATGGACAGCATGCTTTAAGTGCATTAAGAGTATGGTGCAGCAGCCCATGCACTATGCCTGGCAGTTCCTCACAGGTGACATAATCACCACCTCCACTTCCTCTCCTAGAGAGGGGGCCAATCCCAGCCTCTGTAGCAGAACTACCCAAAGGCCCAGTTAGAGCAGGAGCAGCAGAGGGGGCTCTACCAGGCTGTGGCCCAGATGTGCTTGGCCATAGTGCCATGACCGGGGGAGCAAAAGTAGGTGGGTCGCCAGGAACCGGCCTATCATGTCATGCTGTAGAAAATAAATATGAACATAAGATGAAAATAAACATAACCAAACAGGTGCTAGTATTAACCTAATAGAAGATAATAATTATTAATCAAAAGAAATAGAAAGGGGATATAATGAGGAACACAACAATACATAATGTAAATAAAAGTATTTTAACAGCAAAGCAATATGAAATTATACATAAGGCCAACACAAGCGGTAGTTACAAATAATATATTATCAATTCATAATAATAAATTGCATTAATAAATTAAAGAAGAGAAGGGGTGGGGTAAGAGAGAGAGAAAAATACCATTTGTAACTTTTCCGGTAATATTACTACACAGACTACTACTACATACTTCTACATATGTACAATTTCAGTTGTGACTGCAATTATTGTATAGATGATATTGCACATACGTAGCTCTCAACTTGTTAGCATGGCACAGTATGGGCCAAGCTCTAACACATGGTGATACAGAGGCACAACTACAGGGAACATTTGTACATAGTGTGCTCATATATTAGTAGCAAGGTGTTAACAGATTTGACAGTAAATTGCATTCCAAGTAATGCCATTTCTCTGCTAATTTAGGACCAGACATATGGGGCATTAGTCATTACATTCTGAAAAGTCATGACAGTTGAGAGGCATGTTCATATACACTAAGTAGACTAGACAGATTGTCATTTCTTAGTTGGCTGCCATGGGATTAGAACCCACAAGCTGTGACTACAAGAAAAAGTGCACTTAATTTAACAGTTGACTTATGTCAAATTAGAACACACATGCAGTGAATACAGGAATAATGCATGCTTATTTGAAAAGATCACTTATCAAACGCAATCCTGTTTTAAACTTTATTGATAATGTTCCTTAAAATCTGGCATTAATACACATGGATAGCTGCCCAGGACTTCAGCTACCTTACCCATATACCTTGTTCCTTGAATGGGGAGAACATACAGCGTTGTTTCAGACAAAAAGGCTAGAACACAGGCTTGAACCTTAATGTGGCTATTGTACTGCATTTATTTCAAATAGTTTTTTTCTGCAGTCTTTATTCATTCACATTTAACAGTTGACTGGTGTCAGATTAGAACACACATGCAATGAATACAGGAATAATGGACACTTATTTGAAAAGACTACTTATCAAAGCAAAATCCTGTTTTAACCTTTATTTTTAATTGTTCCTTAAAATCTGGCATGTAGACACATGGATAGCTGCCCAGGACTTTCGTTACCTTACCCATATACCTTGTTCCTCATGTAGGGTGGAATACATAGCATTATTTTAGACAACATGGATAGAATACAGGCTTGAACCTTACTCTGGGTATTGTACTACATTTATTTCAGACAGTTTTTGCCACATTCTTTATTCATTTACATTTAGCAGTTGACTGGTGTCAGATTAGAACACACATGCAGTGAATACAGGAATATTGAACACTTTTTATTTGAAAACATTACATATCAAAGCAACATCACCCTTTAAAATTTATTGATTAATGTTGCTTCAAGTCTGGCATGTAGACCATGGATAGCTGTGTAAGATTTCTAATAAATAACCCGTATATCCTATCCATTAATTGAGTGCAACCAACTAGCATACTTCACACAATGAGCAGATCAGAGCAGTTACTCTTAATCTTGGTAGACCCCAACATTAACTGATGTTTGGAAGCTATACTACACAGTAATGCATGTTTACTTGATTTAACTTGCTTTTCCATTTCAGTTAGGCAGTGACACATTACTAAATATGTTAGATGTCCCAGGAATGTCATACCTGACTGCTAAGACTTCAAACTCTGTAAATAAATTATTATAAAAGTACTTTATGCATTAAGTTATTACTTTGATGCTTCCCTACTTACCACACTCTCACCTCATCCAAGCCAGGCGTCCTGCATATGAATGGACATTGCACGCCTTCTCTTCTGCAGCTGTTGTAAGAGAAACAAACCATTATGCATACCAGTTTTATTCAAATTCAGCTTGTACATTTCTAAAGTACTGCCAAATATACTTACATATCTTTGGGGTCTGCCCAGCCCTAGCTTCTGGGATGCAGGTTTCCAAGATTCCCCTCTTCCTATGCCTCAGGTCATTGTAGTGATGACTACACTGCTCACCAGTGCAGGGGATACCAGTAGCACTGGTACATTTCCTAGCCAACCAATCTCAGCCCTCAGACTTACATGCTGAGCCCTGGTAATCACCCAGCAGCAGCCAGGGTTCATAGTTCTTAACCAAGAGTCCAACAAAAACTTTGGATTCCTGCACAACCCACCTCTGCACCCAAAACTGTGCTCCCTCTCCAACACCACCAGGCATATCAACAGCCAAGTGAAGACTCCAATGAATAGTGTGAAATTCCCACCTATTGGCATTTATATAAGTTGCATTCCTGCCCTTAAATGTCAAACTGTAACTTTCAAAAAAGTGCTTAGCATCACACAAAATTGCACTAACCATTTTAGCAGAGCTGAGCATCGCACAAACTCACACAAACCATGTTTAAATGGAGCTTAGCAACTTGCAAATGATGTAGACCATTAACCATGTTTATGCACTGCTTAGCATCGTGCAGCTTTCCTAAATGTAACCTTTTTTTTCATTTTAAATTGAACTGATGTTTCAGTCAGCTGACACATTTTCACAGCAATAAATGTAAATGTATGACTGCTCGGGACTCAAACTAGGGATCTACTACACTGTAGATCATGACTCAACCAATCTAGCCACTTGGATAGTAGAGAGAAACAGTATATCTTCACATTTACTACTAAGGTGCCTTTTTGCATTTAGCAGCTTCGATGCATAGGTTTATGCATTGCTAAGCATAGAAGACCTACAACAACTGAATACATCTGGTTTCTATTTTTAGATGTCTAGCAGCATTGCTAAGCATTGAGCTGCACTGTGCAAACAGGAAGAAAACAAAATAACAATAAAAAAAATACAGTTGATTACATCTGGTTTCTATTTTTAGGTATATACCAGATGTCTGTTGTATATGTATAAGCGCAGCTGGGCATCACTAAGCACCACACCACTGAAACATCTCATAATGATTAAAAAAATATATTGTCCTGTGCTTACTCCCTGTTTAGAATTTTTTTTGGACAGTCCACAAATATGGGACAGCCTCTTCTACACTGTTGCTTGCATGGATTCAATATCCATGTTACTCTGATCTTCCTCTGCAGTGTGCAATGATTAAAAAAATCCAATCTACTTGATCATTTTCCTGCCTTTTCTCAAACTAGAATAGTCCGGATCTCAGACTTGCTGATTTCAGGACTGTATTTGGTATTCAGAGTTGTCGAGACCTTGCAGAGATAGAATGAGGTCTTTCTGCTTATCAGTGGGAGTGGTAAGCTCTGGGCAGCCGATCTGTCACTAGAGGAGTGGTTTCCAGCTCAGGAATTGTTTTTTATTGGCCATTTTGGGCTGCTTCTATCCCTTTTAACTTTCTGACTTTAAACCCATGTCTGCGTGGGTTTTGGCTTGTTTTACCTCAGCGGATCCTGTTTGTGCATCCTGCAGAGTACTACAATGGCAGAAAGAAGAGAGAGACTTTGCTTGAATATAAGTACCTGTTTTTGCTTTCTTAGCTTGATTTTGCATTGCCGCACTTCTTTACAGACGATTCATAAACTTTATTATTATTTAATTTAGCTGTTCTCTGCTTATTTTATGTACTGCACTTTTAATTTTTTTTTCATCTACATTTACTGATATAGGCTTCACACTCAAGTGTGCTAGCCTTTTAGAGTCTTATAAGTGTATTTTTGTACTGCATTTCTGTTTTTGTAATTAAAACAAAACAAAAAAAAAATCCTGTCTACTTGCTCGCTTTCCCACCTTTTCTCAAATTAGAATAGTCTAGGTCTCAGACTTGCTGATTTCGGGACTGTATTTAGTGTTCTGAGGTGCCCAAACCTTGCAGAGATAGAAGGAAGTATTTCTGCTTATCAGTGGGAATGGTAAGCTCCAGGCAGCCTATCTATTGCTAGAGGAGTAGTTTCCAGCTCAAGAATTGTTTCTTATTGGCTGATGTGGGATGCTTCTATCCCTTTCAGTTTTCTGATTTAAAATCCTATGTTTGCCCAAGTTTGTGCGTTGTGCAGCACCGCTAAGCTAGGGTTAACTGTTACCGGTGCCTTAAAGTCTGCACTTCAAATGTTCCCTTACATCTTGCTAGCTTTCATCTCTGAGCACTCAGATCAGACCTGTAAACCCAGCACTTGCTCAGAACCTCTTGCAGCTATCATTGTAGTCATACAAACTGCAAATAACACCAACAAAAACAGCTTCAGTACGTATAGAGAAGCATAACAGTTACATTACTTGCATAACAGCTACAGTACTACAGTACTTGCATGACAGCTACACTACTTAAATACTAGGCACCTATCCAGGTATGTCTAATGGTAATTTCCCTACACTTTCTCCTATTAACCTGGTGAACCTGGGCATCCTGAAGCAATGTAGCAACTGCCTCATGTACACAGACAACCTTCTCCTCCTACCTACTAACACATCCACTTGTGAGAGATGCACATACATAACCAAACTGGAAGCCATGCTCTCTCAAACCAAGAATGGACTAGCCAGTCTAGAGGAGAAGGTTAACACACATTCCACACCTCATAGAACACATAGCTCACCACATCACACACCACCACACCTCTCACATAGTAACACAAAACACATACCAACTTTCTTGGAGGTTCTCAATAAAAATCTGCCCAAACAGCAAAGACTTCCAAGGCAAAAATGCAACCAACCATCTCACCCAAACACAACCCCCATGACACATAGTCCACATAAACAGTGTGCCACTCAACATAAGCCCCTATGGCAAAAAAGTCTACCCAATACACTACTCAATGGTGACTCTATAGTAAGGCACACTGACATCCCACTCATTAGGTTAAATAAGGAGAAAGTTATGGTCAGCTGCCTGTCAGGTGCCAGGATCCTCCACATAATGCATCCACTTGGGTCTCTCGACAAAAAGTACAAGTATGACTTGGTCATTGTCCACGTTGGTGTGAACGACCTAAGACGTACCTCCCTGGACTACATGAAAAGAGACATGGAGGAGGTCTCGGATCTTGTAGCCCAGGCAGGTATGAACCTAGCCCTGAGTAGCACACTACCTTTGCCCAGAATGATACCACAGTACAAGTAGAAAATGATTGACTTCAACAATTGACTAAGTTTCTGATGTCATTCAAAGGGGATCCAGTATCTGTCTGCCTGGGATGACATGATCAACCGACCTTGATGCTTTGCCAGAGATGGCCTTCATCTCTCACCCCTGGGATTCAAGATAGTGGCAAAGGCTCTTGCCGCCCCTATAGTGCCTGTTTTAGGCAATGTACTGAAGACAAAATTACCACCATGAAAACTGCAAACAAACGCAACCTGAGGGTAATGCTATTCAATGCTAGAAGCCCAAATCTCAAAATGCACTCACCCCAGTCACTCCTAAAACTGGAAAACATTGACCTCTGTGCAGTAACAGAGACCTGGTTTAAGGCTGCAGATAGCACCATAGTGCTACTAGGCTACACAGCATATCACACCTTTTGACCCGCAAACCTGGACCGAAGACCCAAAGGAGGTGTGGACCGAAGCCCCAAAGGAGGTGGCATATCCATCTTCATAAAGGATACGCACACCTCTAGACTGGTTGCCCAACATAATGCATCAGAGATAGTACAGGTACAACTAACACTGGATAAAATGGCTATCCAGGTCGTAGCCTGTTATAGATTCCCCACAATGTCCCAAGACTCCCACTCCACATTCCTAAACACTCTGGAAAACATTAAGGTTCAACCCAATACCCTTATACTGGGATACTTTAACTACCCCTCCATTAGCTACTCCTGCTCCAACTCATTTGCCTAAGGATTTCAGGAATTCATTAATTCCAATGCCCTGCACCAACTCATTCTCACCCCCACCAGAGGTAGAAACATTCTCGATCTGATCATCACAAACATGGGGACCACTGCTCTACACTAGTGATCAACTCCTCCCTGGTCAGATCTGACCATAAGTTAATCACAGTCGATATCCAAATTCCACCCCCCCCCCCCCATGAAGTAAACCACAGTGAAAAACTTCTCCAAAGCCAATTTTGTGCTTCTAAAGACAGAAGTGTCAAACTTCATGCCACCCATGCAAATAGGGAAAGGCTGTATGGCTGCTGAATCATACACCAAGGTGCTCTATGATAATTTACACAAGTGCATGGATCAGGCCATACCTAACAGAACCAAGTTCATGTCCTCCAAAAAAAGGAAGCCAATCTGGTGGTCCCCTGCCATTAACAAACTCTACAACAGAAGGAAAAAACTGTTGCAGAAAAGGGCAGATTCTCATGACTGGAAAAATTTCCTTTGTAAGTGTCAACAAAAATTGAGAACCCTAATCAAAGCCTCCAAAGCTAGTTATGAAAGCAAAATTGCAACAGATGCTAAAGATAACCACAAGGCATTCTTTAGTTACATCAAGAACCCGCATAACAATACGCAGTTGTGCTCTGAGCTACTGCACAACTGCACCACTTATACTGAACCAATAGATATTGCCAACTTCTTGGCTGACAGGATTAGTACAAACTTTACCCCCCACCCCCAAAAGGGCCCATCCCAATGCCCAAGGAATGCCAAATCCCAAATATCATGGCTGCTCAGGTAGAAGCCACACTGTCCAAAGCCAAAAATACAGCTTCCATGGGACCTGATAATATACCTGGCTGCGTGCTACATGAATTACAAGGGGAATTGGCACCTCACCTGAGTGCTCTGTTCAACCACAGCCTCATTTCAGGCTTTGTTCCCACCGGATGGTGCACTGCTACAGTCATTCCTCTCCACAAAGGGGGAGCGACTACTGACCCAGGAAACTACTGCCCCATCAATCTCATGAGCCTGATCTGTAAGGCCATGGAGCGCATCGTTATGGACCTCATAAATAGGGATATTGGGAACCTTCAAACCCTGGATACCTCTGAGTTTGGGTTTGTGAAGGGCAGATCATGTCTGCTCAACCTGATAGACTTCTTCAAATCTGTCACCAGAGAGGTTGATGAAGGTAAGGCAGTCCATACAGCCCACCTCGATCTGGCCAAAGCCTTCGACACTATCCCCTACTCAGGGATCATTGAGAGACTCACCAACCTAGGCATCAACCCTTATATCATAAGATGGGTTGCCAACTGGCTCATGGACAGAACCCACACAGTGAAAGTAGCGGACTCCAAATCTAACTACCAGGCAGTCACAAGTGGCATCCCACAAGGATCGGTCCTGGGTCTTGTTTGGTATATACTTCAATTTCAGGCCAACACCAAAAGACTCTGGTTGACCAAGTTCACAGATGACTGCAAACTGGGAGCCATCATTAACTCTCAAGCTGACATTGATATCCTACAAAAAGGCCTCACAGACACCAATGACTGGTGCCAGAACCATGATTTTAAGCTCAATGCCAAAAAGTGCATAATCATCCCCTTCAGGAAAAACTCCTTGCCCAGGAACTACCACATCACCGGTAGCCTTCTCATCTCCCAAGGTGTGATACACGATCTTGGGACAAAAGTGGATAGCAACCTCTCCTTCAACAACCATGTGGCCACTGTAGTTAGAAAGTCTTTCTATGTGGCACACCTTATTACAAAGTGTTCTCATCCAGGAAGAAAGAGGTCATAATCCCTCTCTACTCATCCCTCATTAGACCCATTATAGAGTACAATGCCCCATTTGGCATGTACCCCACTAGACACCTGCAACAACTGTAGAGGCCACCGAAATTCCTCACAAAGAGGATCCTAGGAATCAAACACATGCCCTATACAGACATACTCAAAAAGCTACAGCTATATTCCATCTCATATTGCCTACTTAGAGGCGATCTCTGCTTGGCATACAAAGCCTTGTCAGGCCCATTGTTATTAGATATGCTTCATCTGAAAAAGACTTAATCCCTCCGCACAACATGGTCCAAGGACCTCAACCTCATCACTGCAATAAACAGAACCTGCTGGAGGGACAGGTTCCTAACCCAGGGACTAGCCATACTCTGGAATAGACTCCCCATTCAAGTCAACCAGAGCACCTCACTGGCCTTCTTCAAGAAAAATCTTGATGAGTGGATTTGTAATAGGAAATTCACCCTGAAGATCATTTCAACAGCTTTACTTGATAGGGGTGCAAGGAACTAATGTCCGGCAACAGAACGACTGGGTATGTTCTTGGGCTAGGCTTGTGTTGGCTCCAGGGCCATTAGCCTAGTACTCACCTGTGAACCTATGCATGGCATGCTGCCAAGGGAGAACTGTGGCCGTGTACATGGATACGTTCCATGTAGAGTCTACATGGAGCCTACATGGATTTTATTGAAACCTGGGGGGTTGTCTTATTAGTTTAGCTACTAAATGAAAAACTGTGTTATTATTTAAGAACTTTAAGAGTTGTGATCTTAAAAGAAAGTGTATTATTTGCTTCACCAGCAGCTATTTGACTCAATTGTTTTGCAGTGGTATTCATTTTTAGGGGGAGCATGATGAATATATGTATTTTGTTGTTGATTGTTTGGATAAATCTGAGTTACACTTGAATGCAGGTACTGTTTAGGGTACATCATACCCGAGTTTGGTTAGTATAATGCCTTTCCCTATTGTTGTCGTAGTTGCTTTGATAACATAGAAGGTGATTCTATTCACCCAAAACAATAGTGTGATAATACTTTTTTCTTGCTTAGTTTAGATGGATTATAACATTGAAAGAAGAGTCTATTTAGATGCCTAAGTATTAGAGAAAGTCAGTATTTCATTGGGTATATTATTGTGGACCTTAATTTTTAAGGGAAATTTTTCTTCAGTACTAAAGTGCATATTTATTTATTTATTTGTTTATTTATTTATTTTACTTGTAGGGATTGAGGAGTCTTTTGCTATTAATTCACAGGATTAATGAGAGTGAATTTGTATATTTTTTAAATATTACAGAGGGAGTAATTTGTGCAGAATACAGCCATGCCTTTGGTTTACAGTAATATGGGCAGGAGTGTAGCTCATAAGTAGGCAATAATACACAACAGGTTGTATGTTATTGGGGACACAATGCCTGCCCATGGATGGTATAGGGCCTTTACACCTCTGAAGGTGTGCTATTTCCCCAATAACACACGTCATGGGCCATATTGCACTTAGAGAATGTGTTAAATTGTTTTTTTTTTTTTTTTTTGCTGTGTTTTTTATATATAGTCAGTTGTATATGACACGTGGTGGTGGTGCTGCGGTAGCGTTGTCGCCTCACAGTAAGACGCTGTCCGGTTTGATTCTCAGCTAGAGCGTCTTCTGCATGGAGACATGCGTGAATGGGCATACCTTTGTTGAAGGTTGTGCATCAGGGCTGGTAACTCGGCACGTAAAAATCAACTGCCAATCATTAGCAGACCGGAGTTCCGCTGTGGCGACCCATAACCGGGAAAAGCTGAAAGACACAACAACAACAAAAAAATTACTTTGTATATAATTAATGTGAAAAATTTCCTCCACCAAATGTTTCAGACTTATAGTAGCATATGCAATTGTTGTTAGAGGAAGTATATTACACACAGAATATTAGTTATATAGGTATTTAATGTCTATGTGCACACATGTACACACACACACACTTTCTGTCTCCAAGCAGTTACAGCCACTTTCAGTCAATACATCTCAGAAATCTCATTTTGAAAAAATGAATAAAAATAAACATAGAATACAAAACATTGTAAAAGTCATTTGACCCCCCCCATGCTTGTTTACGGTACCTGATTTTTCCACATAGTGCTGCTCTGTGCTAGTAGAATTGTTAGTCTGCTAGTAACCACTGAGGGTTATGGTCAGTCAGTAATGCTAGAAATTAGAGTTTTGTACTTCTCATTGCTAACGGAAGGGTGCTGACTGTCTGTAAATGCCTTGGAAGATACTTTTCTCTCTCTATCACACTCACACACACACACTTCTTTCTTTCTCTTTTAATTTTATGCTTACTGAACAGAAAAGCATTATTTAATGAGCATCAAAAAATGTATGACTTTTGCTTTTTTATTGTCCAGGCTTCACAACAGCTCAGTATACTACTGCCATGAAGCAGTGGAATTGTTTTTCAGTGGATATTACCTGTACAATAACACCATGCTTGAGAATGTTCATTCTCCAATCAGGGTGAAATGTAGAATTTGCACAATCTCTAAAGAAGTCTGTTGATGAAAAGAGAAAAAAAAAAGTGAGGGGATGATACGAAACACCTTTTTGACATTTACTGTATATGACAGAGAGAGAGTGAGGCGAGTACACTTTGACACAGAGATGGTGGTTGTTTGGACAGTCATATTTCAGTTTTCACAAGATGGAGAAGGATGTTATATTTGACAAAATAATAGGCTTTGTTACAATGTGCAAAAATGGCAACAGTAAACTGGCCTCTCTTCATGTTTAAAAAGGTTTCATATGCGACAGTCAAGAGGGCTTTTTCAGATATGCAACCTGACCAAAAAACATGTTGTTTATGGGAAAGGGGATTGTAGATAATTATGTAGTCAGTCAGTTGTTAGTAGATGCTTTTCCAGATATTTCAAAAGGATTAATAGGCTTGAATTTGGTCTATAGTGAGAGATTTTTGCTTGTTTAATGATTGAAATAATTATGTTTGTTTTGCAAATCATGGGCATAGTGTTCATTGCTAGGCAAAGATCGAATGTGTATTTGATTGGCATTATAAGATAGTTTCTACATTGACATACAAACCAAGGGTAGAGGCCATCTGAACCCGAGGACTGCCAGGCCTAATTTTTTGGAGTAGAGGCTCTGTATCATTTGTTCTGATATGTTTAAAGTAAAAAAGGAGAATGCTGAGGGTAATACTGGTGATGTTGTGGGAACAATTGGGGTAGTAATCACTGTGAAACTGGACAAATTGGTAAATTCCGAGAGAAAGTTGGGTGTTGAGAAAGAGTTTGTTGAATTTTGTTGATTCATTTTCAGTTGACTTACAATTGTATTAATGGCATATTACTTTGAATAGTTATTAAGAAATGCCTGCACCCTTTTTTCTTTTTTTTTCATAAGCTGGCATTTGTGCTAATAGCCTTTTTATATAGGTTTATAAGTTGAGTGTAATGTTATATGATACAGGAAGTTTTCCTTTCAAACTATGTGTCATCTGTGTGTTGTAATGCAGATTTTAGTTCAGGAGTTACCAGTCATTTTTTTTTTTATCTGTGCAGGTGTGAAATTATTAATGTTGCAAGCATAGATATTCTACATCTGAATGTCTGTTTTCTCATGATTTTGCATTAGGATTGGAGTTATTTCCATTGCGGATAAATGACCAGTCTCTATTTGAAATATTGTTTGTGTGTGTGTGTGTGTGTGTGTGTGTGTGTGTGTGTGTGTGTGTGTGTGTGTGTGTGTGTGTGTGTGCGTTTGCTGGTAATTTAGATTAAAATTTGATTGAATTTGATTAATTTTGGAGGAATTTATGAGGAAGTGCATCTATGAAGAAAGTGGCCTCTATGGGGGGAGAAAAGTGATTTCAGACACATTGTTAGTGGTAATTAGGTCTAGAAGAGAGTGATTGCTATTAGTGAGCTCACGTCTTGTTGATTGCTGTACTAGCTGTTTGTGGCTGAAGTCATATAAAATATTTGTGATTCCATTACTTGTGGAGCTAAGCATGTTTACGTTGAAATTCCCTTACCATTATGAGTTCACTATTGCTTAGACTGAAGGCAATAGTAAGAACTGTTTCAATGATTAATAGTGGCAAAGGAGGCCTACAAACCTAGGACATAAACCATTCTGCACTTGCAAAACATTGGTTATGTCTACTAAACCTAGTCAATTTCTTTAAAAGTGTCACTGAAGCCCTGGATGAGGGCCCTGTAGTTCATCCTGATTATCTTGGCTTCAGCAATGTTCTTGAAGCATGTAGGCATCATAGATAAATGTTACAGAACTTAACATAAATCAAGCTGGCTTATCATCACAACCTGTACTGTTAAGGTGTAGAATACCTCTTCTAGTTAGATCATTTCAAAAGTGGCATTTCATAGGACTGTCTTGGACCCCTTGCTATTCGGAAATGAAAGCAGATCTCAAGAGTCTGTCTAAGCATGTTTGTTGGTGACTGTAAACCTAATATAGTTGTCAAAGTCCCACTGAAAAAGTCATATAGTCCAATACAGCCTGAACCAGTGCAGTCTCTGGTATGGCAGTCACAGGCTCAGCTTAAATGTCAACGAATGCAGTGTAATTGTTTTTGAGAAAGACATAACACCGCTCCTCTTACCACACTGCTGGGACTCTTCTCTAAACACAGATATCCTTTTTCAGGGTATAACTACTTTTTTAGATAATAAACTTTTTTTTAATACGAGTCAGCAGTTATGATAAGTAAATTCTTCCACGTTGTCCAGCTAGCCTGTATAGTCATCTATGCTACATCCCATACAGTCTTAGTTGCTCTATTCCCCACCTTTATTACATTTTTTCATAAATATAATAAATGTAACTCACAAAGAAAATTAACTAATTTAAAAGACCCTCCCTCAATGTTTCTGACCACGGTGATTTCTAAATTACAAATTTTAAGCTACCCTGAAAGACTAAAAGTCCGATCCCTGCACTCTGTTTTATGTAGACGCCTCAGTGGTGACCTCTGTTTACTCTTTTAAGTATTGAAGTTTGTAACATTTTCATCCTTCAGCATTTCCCAGATCCAGCAGTCGTCCTAACATTTTTTCCAATGACCACAAGCACACCGTTGTCATGACACATTCATATTCCAGTATATTCTCAGCCTTTTGACTAATCTCCAGCTACACATCACACAAAGTAGGTAACACATATTTACTTTCTAAACTAGACATGCTGATTGAGGTATTTGGAGAAGTCATTTTTAAATAGAGGGCTAACCTATATACCATCTAAAGGAACTGATGTTACTGACTTTATTCTTGAAATGAAAATGTTTGTAAGAAATGTGGCTTTAAAAATGTTGTATAAAAAAGATAATACAAATAGATAGTTTTTGTTTAAAAAAACAAGTGTTTACACCCAACATGCATCCACTACTAGAAGCATTTGAACAGGCATGTGAAAGAGATTTCATACAGATGTCTAATGAAATGAAATACAATAACTCACATAACTTCTTTAACTTAGATAAAAATGAATGTGAAGCATTGGCTCAAGGTGGAGCTATTGTAGTTCTTGACAAACGCTACTATGAAAATGTGATTCGAGCAATGCTAAATGATGACACCTATCAATTAACAAATGGTGTACAATTAAGTAGAATAATTAGTAATATGCATAGCAACTTATATGATTTACTGATGTGTGAAGTAATTGATCATGGGCTATATAAGTATTTTCTAGATGAGTCACTTACCATACCTATTTTTAGAGGTCTACCAAAAATTCACAAAGACATACATAGCCCCAAGATCAGACCTAAGATCAGACCTATAGTCTCTAGTAAAGGTTGGCTAACAGAGCCACTTTCGATATATCTAGAAAAACAGCTTAAGGGAATAGTACAGACTATTAATACAAAAACTAGGGATACGCAAGAATTTCTTAAGTGTATGTCTGATTATACACATGACATGATGGATTTATCAAATGTATGGTTTGTAACTTTAGATGTGAAATCCCTATTTACAATGATACCTGATAAGGAAAGCCTTGAATTTTTAAGTTTTAAGGCAATTGGTATGTGCAAGCAATATGACTAGCTTGATTAGAATGAGATGTTTATTGTTGTTGGAGCTAGTATTAGAAAACAATGTCTTTTTATATGACAAAGAGTACTTCTTGTGTCTTTCGGCTTATCACGGTTAGGGGTCGCCACAGCGTACTCCAGTCCGCTAATGTTTGGTAGTTGATTTTTACGTGCTAAGTTACCAGCCCTGACGCACAACCTTCAACGAAGGCATGCTCATTCATGCATGTCTCCACACAGAAGACGCTCTAGCTGAGAATAGAACAGGACAAAGTCTTGCTGTGAGACAACAACGCTACCGCAACACCACTACCGCGGGTCAAAGTATACTATTTAGAAAAAAGGGGGGTTGCCATGGGAACACCTTGTGCGAATTCGTATGCAAATTTGGTCATGGCTAAATGGGAGAAAGTGCATATACTGGACACAGAATATTGAAGTAAAATCAAATACTATAAAAGATTTGTGGATGATGTTTTTTCCTTATGGGAAAGAGTGTGGTTGATTTGCAAGTGTTTATTGTATATATAAATCAAACCACCAACTTCCTGAAATTTGAAGGGAAATGGTCCACAACAGGGATTGAGTTCCTAGATGTATTTATAAACAAAGAAAATGATAGATTTATGACTAGATTATATAGAAAGAGCTGTAGGAAGAATGGTTTACTCCATCCAACAAGTATGCACCCAAAGCACATTTATCAGAATATAGTAATTAATCAAGGAAGGAGAATATCAAACTTAACTAGTGATGATACTGTATGTGAACAAACATTGAATCTCCTTAGTGACGAATTTGCTTCAAGGAAATACTCTAAAAAAGAAGTTGAGATATTGAAAGATATGAATAAGGTAGATAGACAAGGAAAAGGGAGACCTTATTTTAGAAAAAGAGATATTAATGCAGCAATATCAACACAAACAGATATCCAACTGACCCATACCAATGATCAAATAAGGATGAATATCTTATATTCTAATAATAACAAAATGATAAATGGAATAATAAAAACTGGGCAATACTGACTGCTAATGAAGAGATACGTAATATTGTTGGCCTTAACCCCAGGTATAGCTACAGCAATAGTAAATCTCTAAAAAGACTACTTTGCTATGAAGAGAATAATACAAGTAGGGGGGTATCTAGTAGACATGGTACCTTTCCTTGTAGGAGCTGCAACCAATGCCCCTATATGTCTGGTTCTAGTAGCTTTACACATCCACATAATGGTAGGACTTATGTTTTTAAACATTATGCAGACTCTAAATCTAGAGACCTCATCTCTTTGGCTAGTTGTGAGAAATGTACAAGGTACTATATAGGTAAAGCCAATAGAACCCTAAGAGAAAGGGTGAGAGAACACATCTATGCCATTAATCGAGAGGACGAAACAAATGCTTTGGCTAAGCACACACTGGATAATGACTTAAGCCATAAATTTAAATTTACAACAATAGAGCTAGTTAACAGGAGTAAGAGACTAGGCAGTATTAAGAACCACACAGAACAACATGAAATTAAATGGGTAATCAGGATGCAGTCAGATAAAGGGAAGGGGTTGAATGATAGAGTTTCCATCAAACCATTCCTGAGATAGACCTCTAAAACATTAGTTGTATATTCAGGAGAAATACTAGGCTATAAAAGCTATATAAATGTATATTAAATTACTATTTTTAAGAGACAGACTTTTGAAAACATTAGTTAGATATTCAGGAAAAGCATCAGATAATATATTAATATATACATATTTTAATATATGGAACACAGATATTATATATATATATATATATATATATATATATATATATATATATATATATATTATTATATTTGTATATATTTTTATTATTTTTTAACATGTATATTTTTATATGCATTATGAATGCAATAAATGTATTTCTTTAAGTCATTAAATGTAGTAAGAGAACTAAATTTTTGATGAAATACTACCACCTAGTGGAGAATTTTGGTATGTATTTAATTAATTGGATTTAAAAATTTTTGGCGCCTTTTTCTATATTTAAATGATGAGAAATGTTATTTAATATGTCTGATGAAGGGTTTGTGGATAAACCCGAATGCGCTTACATGCTATAGAGTTGATTACTAATTGTTTTAATAAAAGGTCGTGAATTTGAAGAGCTGTGGTGATACCAGGCATATTTTTTCTTGGATATACAATTTTAGCTGCTGACGCTGAAGGTATCTTTGTCCTTGTAACTGCCTCTTGGATTCTTGAATAGTATTTGGAAATAATCTTCTTATTGGGGCAATAGAGGTAGCAATAATGCTCTTAATACTAGGGGACATCATGGCTAAGCTTCTCAGTACCCCTTGGCTAAAAGCCTAGTATGAGCCAAAGAGCATATTAAATGTCTTAATGTCAGACAAATAATGGCACATTTTTCTGGCCTGGATAAATATGTTCTGTTGTAGCATAGTGGTAATATTCAGATGAAGCAGACAGGTAATAGTCCTGTGCCTGACATTTGTAAAATCTACTTTTGACTTCAGCATGATCACCTGTCCTGAGCATTTGCACTTAGTCATTAAAAACGTAGAATCAGTACAGAAAATACCAGTATAAATGGTACAGAAGTCTTTTATTACTGCTGTAGTGTTCTTTATACTTGGGATATCCTGCTGAGGATAGTCTAATGTCCAACCAGCATACCAAGCCCTTTACACCCTTTGAGTGTCATTTATCAGAAGTATGTCCTACTTGCAAAGTGTAAGGTGCATAACATGATATATGAATGCCTAATACTCACAACTTTGCCATTCATCGATCTGGGTCATCAACTAAGCCTTCAAAGGAGAAGTGCCCAGTCAGAGTTATTTCCTTTCTTTTTTCCTCTTAGTAGTTTGTTTTCATGTCATCCGAGAAGGGGATATGTGTGTGTTTGGGAGGCAGATTCACAATAAAGACAGACATAAGAACTACCTTATCTGTTCAGGTGCTACTTGTGACAATAGTGTGACATCTGTCAGGTATTTGTCCCTAAGATACTTCACAGACATTTGTATTCCCTTTCTATTTATCTGGAAAACCAATGTCTGATGTTATTGACCCCTGGTACCATGGCTGAATCTGCTTGCCCTGAAGGTCAGCCATATCTTAAAAAAAAGTAAAAAAAAACACATACTAACTCTGCTGCTGTCCAGCCTCAACCAGACTTGCTCCTTGGAATGGATGAAGAACCCAATGACTGGCCACTGCTCGTGCCAGCTCTCTCTGCCATGACCCAGTTGGAAGCTGATATGGAGCTGCCTACTCACACATCTGCTGAGGCAGTGCATATGTGTGTGGTACACATGTAGGGGGGGATCCATGGCTGAGTATATCTGAAGGGCCTAGGTGGATACAACAATTTTTTAGTTAAGAAAGAGGTGCCTGGTATCGGCAATTAATCCAGACAGCGGTCTGAACCTCTTATATTTCTCAGGGCAGCTTTTCCTTTAAACAAGAAACATATGACTACTGCTGATAAGTATCCTCACAAAGAATGGCAGGACTTTACAAAAGGGCTGTTTAATGCCCTCATGGCTCTGAAACCCCCTCAGGGACTGTCTGCCCCAACTGCTGCTCCCTCATAATCCATACGCTGTTCATAAGTTCATAGGTTCATAGGTAGGTACTAGGCTATTGGTCCTGGGGCCTTTACAAGCCCAGCCAAAAAGGTACCCTGGCTTTTGCCACCCAAGAAAATTATTTTCCTGTTCCACTGTCGAGCAGAGCCACAGAAGTGATCCCCGGGGTGAATTTCCTATTTCCCTTCCAATCGAGATTTTTCTTGAAGAGTGATAATGAGGATCTTTGTTTGATATAGATAGGTAGTTTATTCCAGAGTATGGGAAATCTCGGGGACAGGAATCTATCCCTCCGCCATGTTCTGTTTATTGTGGTGACAAGGTTTAGGTCCCTAGAGCATGTAGCTCGGAGGGATTGGGATTTCTTTAAGTGGAGCATGTCCAACAGCTCTGGGTTTGACATTGCTTTGTATGTTAAGCAGAGATCACCTCTGAGTTTTTTGAGACAGTCTGCATAGGGCATCTCTTTGAGGCCAGTAATCCTCTTTGTGAGGTATTTCTGCGGCCTTTCCAGTTGTTGTAGATGTCTTGTGAGGTAGATACCAAAAGGGGCGTTGTACTCTATAATAGGTCTAATGAGTGATGAGTAGTAGCGAACAATGACCTCTTTTTCTCTGGATGAGAATCGTTTTGTGATGAGGAGTGCAAAGTAGAAGGATTTCCTGACTACTGTGGTGATGTGATTATCACAGGAGAGACTACTGTCCACCTGTGTCCTAAAATCTCTTATCACACTTTCAGTGTTAAGTAGACTACCACCTATGTGGTAGTTCATGTCTACAGACTTTTTGCCAAAGGGGATGACAATGCACTTTTTGGCATTGAGCTTCAGGCCATGGCTTTGACACCAGGCATCTGTCTCAGTGAGGCCCTTTTGTAGGATGTCCACATCGTTAGGAGTTTTGATTATGGCTCCTAGTTTGCAGTCATCTGCAAATGTCATTAGCCAAATACCTTCTTTGTTAGCCTGTACTTTAGAGAAGTAGATACCACACAGGAGAGACCCCGGACTGAACCCTGTGGTGTACTGCACTTGTCACTGGTCTGAAGTTGGATTTGGAGTCTGCTACTTTAACAGTGTGGGTTCTGTCAGTGAGCCAGTTGGCCACCCATCTTGTGACATAGGGATTTATACCTAGTTTAGTGAGTTTATCTATAATTCCAGAGTGGGGGATGGTGTCAAAATCCTTGGTAAGATCTAGATAGGCTGTGTGAACCACCTTACCCTCGTCTACGGCTTTGATGACTGCTTCAAAGAAGTCTGTCAGGTTTAGGAGACATGATCTGCCAATTTACAAACCCAGGGGTCCAGAGTTTGGAGATTACCAATGTCTTTGTTTATAAGTTCCATGATGATACGTTCCATGGCCTTGCAGATCAGGCTCATCAGGCTAATGGGGAGGTAGTTCCTGGGGTCCGTGGTGGCTTCCCCCTTGTGGAGTGGGATAACCATCACTGTGCACCAGGCACAAAGCCTGAGGTGAGGCTATGATTGAATGGTACTTAGGTGGGGTATAGTTCATGTAGAATGCAGCCTGGGATGTTGTCTGGTTCCATGGGTGCTGTGTTCTTGGCTTTGGAGAGTGTGTTTTTTACCTGTGCAGCCATGATTACAGGAACTTTGCATTCTTCCGGTATAGAGATGGGCTCTTTAGGGGGGTGAGAGGGGGGTAAAGTTAGCATTGAACCTATCTGCCAGGATGTTGGCAATATCAGTTGGGTCTGTATATTTAGTGCCATTGTGCTGTAACTCAGAGCAGATCTGAGTGTTGCCATTGAGATTCTTGACATAGCTATAGAATGCTTTGTGGTTGTCCTTAGAATCAGTGGAGATTTTGCTTTTGTAACTAGCTTTGGAGGATTTTATCAGGGATCACAGCATCTTACTGAGGCTGACCAGGGAGCTCCTCCACTCATGGGATTTTACTCTTTTTTGCAACAGTTTCTTCCTTCTGTTGTACAGTTTGTTTATGGCAGACGACCACCAGATTGGTTTCCTTTCTTTGGAGGATAGCATCTTGGTTCTGTTTGGGATAGCATGATCCATGCACTCGTGTAAGGCTTATAAAGTGCAATTGTGTAGGATTCAGTAGTTGTAACTGTATTGTCCATCTGAATGGGTGTCATGAAGTTCACCACTTAAGAAGTGTGAAGTTGGCTTTGGAGAAATTTTTTACCATGGTTTCCTTAATGGTGGGTGGGGGCAGGATGTGGATATCTAGGGTAATTAGGTTATGGTAGGATCGGACCAATGAGGTGTTGACTTCAGATGTGGAACACCGGTCACTCATGTTGGTAATGACTAGATCTAGGATATTGTTGCCGCTTGTGGGGGTGGTTGAAGAATCCTTAGCATATTCCTCACAAATACTCTCTTCATTCACCCTGGGGTCTGATGCAGAAAATTCTTTGTCCCCTGAATTTCCTTTTGTGGAATTATTCTTTGGGAATACAGTGGTCTGTCTGGTGGAACACTTTAAGAGGGATTGTTCCTAAGTCTCTGAGGTTCAAAAGACATATTATGAACTTTTGCAAATGGACCTACTTAGACCTTCTGCAGTCCCATCTGTTTTAGCTGCTCTGTTGGACACATTTGCAGCAGCTCCTCTGGCTCCTGACTCAACCTCCAGCCTCTAAGAAGGCAGACAGATTTTATAAAGTACCCGTGGATCATAAATACTTGTACAAAAGTCCTTCATCTGATCCAGCCATTGTTTCCATGTCCTCAGATAAGGCATGCAAGCTGCTTTCCTCTTCCAGAATTCTGCCTTCTGACAATGACAGCTGTGCTATGGAGAGATGTAGAAAGAAGTGTATATTTCTGCTACTTTAGCTTTTAAATCAATTGATTATCAGTCCCACATAGCTATATATGTCCTTGCTCTAATCTCTCAGCTGGGGAGGGAGTGACTGACATGCCTGATTTGGACTGTAAGACTTTTGCTTTCTCTCTTGTGAGTTCAGCCTCTCAGATAGCTCGTCATTTCAGTATGATGCAGTCGATGCCTTCCTGTAGAAGAACTGCATATGGTTTTGTCATGAGGAGATATTCCTGATTACAGCTACAGTCTTTACATGAAGACATTAAGGCCAGACTTTTAGATTCTCCCTTAGATATTCATAATCTTTGTGGCACTGCTGCTGCAGAATTGTTTAAAGCCTTGCAGGATAAGAACAAGGTTATGCAGGACCTCAAATAAATTTTTGTTTCTCTTGTACTTAAGATCCAGGATAACTATCATTTGAAATCCCAGAGTTCTAAAGGCCAAAAACCTTTTCCTGATAAATCTGCCTCTATCTGACATCCAGCTCCCCTGGCCCAATTTCCAGTACAGCCACCCTCCATAATTTCCAGTCTTTCCTTTATCCTGTCTCAAACTCAAACTCTGTGGGTGGATTCAGCCGATCTCCCTAAATCTAGGTCTGCCTTTTCAGGTTCCTCTTCCTACTCAAATGGATGGTTCTAATTGAGACTGGGGAGCTTCCTCCAACATCCTGAAAGTTCAGGGTCTGTGGTCCCATCAACATATGTCAGAGAACATCAGTATCAAAGAGATGAGGGCTCTAATTCCAGGTCTTCAGGCTTTTTACTTTCCTTTAGTTCCAGGTCCTCTATTTTTTTTTTTTACAGGTAATACAACAATCATGTGATTCACCAATAAGCAAGGGAGCAAAAAGTCTTACCTCTTTTTGCCGGTTACAACTTAATGCTTGGGATTTTGCAACATGCCATCACTTGATTTTTCAGATGGTTTACATCCCTCAGAAGCACTATCTAGTGGCAGACACTCTGAACATGAACAGATCCAGGACACATCTGTTGTTCATCAGTGAGCCAGTCCTCAAATAGATCTTTTTGACACCACTCTGGACAGGCAAATTCCTCCGTTCTCTTCCAGAGTGCCAAGTCTACTGGCTTGGAAAGTTGCCGCCATGCCTTTTTCTTGGAGGGTATGCTCCTGTATGCCTATCTTTCTCTTCCTTTACTTCCCAGGCCTTGCACAAGATCAGATGGGGCACACTCAAAATCTTGCTGATGACTACCTTTCAGTCCAGACAGTTCTGGTTTCTTCTTCTATTTCATCTGGCTAGGGGAAATTATCAAAAAATACCTCACAGGATGGATCTTCTTACACAAGATAAGGGTCTCTCATTCACCTTCATTTGTCCACACTTCAGATGACACTTCAGATGATAAGGTTTTGTTTCCTTTCAGGCACCAATTTTCTGAAGACATGCTTCAGGTTTTGTAGGAGACCAGAAAACCCACTATTAGAAAATCCTATGTGGCCAAATGGAAGATTTTTTTTTTTCTATTTGGTATCTCAAAGATTATGAGCACTATTTTTCTGTGGGGGTCTCTTTGATCCTTTCTTATTTTTGCAAATTGATCAATAGTGGTTTGGTGTATCCTTTTGTTAAAACGTGTCAGCCATTTCTGACTGTCTGCCTTTAAGTCTACATTTGGCTTCCAGTTTTGAAGTCAAACAATTCCTAAAAGGTGTCCTTCATATCAGGCCCCCTAGAAAGCCTAGTGGGAACTTAATTTTTTTCTTCAAAAATGGACTCAGTTTGCTTTTAAGACTAACTTTTCTTTTTCCCTGAACATTGTACTTAGAAAACTGTATTGTTACTGTCTCTTATATCTGCCAGGAGAGTTTCTGGACTCCAAACCCTCATGGTGGTGTATTGCTGTTGTCTCTTTTTTCTGCCACGAGTTTCTGAAGTCCAAGCCCTCATGGCGGTTCCCCCTTTTTTGCTTTTTCACAAACACAGTGTGTCTCTTTGTACTAATGTTTCTTTTAAGCCCAAGGAAAATTATGATTTGTCCTTCAGTCAGACTATTCATATTCCCCCTTTTTTACTTCTCCACAATCTACTAGTGAGGAAGTAATGCACACATTGTATTTACATAGACAGCTTACCTATTTCTTGGGTAAAACAAAATGCATCAGAAAATCTGAGCACCCCTTGTTTCCTTTCATGCCAGGAAATTGGGTTTGGCAGTGTCTAAGCAAAACATCCCCTCCTTGATTTCTAAGGCCATTTATTTCTTTTTGTTAATCTTTTCATGGCAAGCAGCTTTTTGTTCTGTTCATGCTCATTCTACCAGGGCAGTAGCCTCTTCAGGTGCTTTTTTTCAAAGGTCTGGATACTAGATCCATCTTATAAGATGGAAGCTGCTTACTTGGTCTTCCATCCTCATTTTTAGCAAGCGTTATTAGTTGGATGACATTTCCAGGGTAAGGGCAGGATTTGCCAGCGCTATCCTTCATGGGTTTGTGGAGTGCACTTCTTTGCCTTCCTCCCCTATACTTTCCAATAGCTTTTGTACTCCCCCAACTATAAAAAATACAACAGTGTTAAGTACAGTTGTGTAAGATCTTAGATGCAATACAGATCTGTGTTTGCACCTGCAAGAAATTATTAATTTATGTTTGCTTAATGATTCCTTTATACATCCTTTGATGAATAACTGATTTAAATATGAAAGCAGTGAAACAGGAGAAATCAATGTTTTGTACACAATGCAGTTGCTGTTTCAAAGTAAAGTACATTTTTATTGGTTTGTCAATGGTATATTTAGATCATGCCTCTCAACCTCATACTGCAAGAAATCTGGACAAAGCCTGACAAAATGGGGGGACAAAGGCCAAAAAATAAGGACACATTTTAAATATTGCTCTTATAAACATAGAAAGTTGCTAGAATAACAGGATTTGTGTTACCATATATTTTCTGAAAGATATGAAGTTCATTATTTATTGACATTACCCTTAAATCATCCCAGTGATTATCCAAAAAAAAAAACAGTTTTATGCAGAACAGACCAAAAATATGAGGCAAAAATCTGGATATTCTGCAAAAATGTGTACAACTGAGAGGTATGAAATTTAGATAGTTCTTTGATATTAAATTTAAAGTGAAAGTAAATAAACAGTTCAAAATAAGATACACTTATACTTGCAGTAACACTGGTATGGAGATGGACATGACTTTGAATAAAGATTAAACAGTTTTGTTCCCTTACTTAGCTGTCAGACCAAATGAAATGTATTTTTGTTCCATATCCTAATTTACACCTAGTTAATTTTCATCTGGAAGCCATATGTAATCTTATAGCTGGCATGACCTTTTCAACCTTTTTATGAGGAGGTCATTATCTGGACAATGTTTCTTTTGTGCTAGTTAATTGTAACCATTTTAATGAGAACCTGTGTCATTTCTTCTGTTATACGGAATATCATATAAAAATCATATGCTAGCAGAATTAAAAATCCAGTCGAATGTCTGTGAAAATTATTTTGTTTTGTTTCATTCTTATTAGAATCATCTGAAGGTTCCAATTCAGTGCTTGCTGTCACTAAGCAAAGTATCAGTTTTGAATACAAATATCCCAATAAATTATGTTAAGCTGCTATTGGGCAACATCCATATCAATCAGGTTTCAGTTACAAAAAAGTTTTGTCAGTGTGTATGTTTCTGTTTAGCAATGTATGTGGATGTAGATAATTAAAAGTTTATTCCATAACCGCAGAAAGTGGTTTCTCATATTCCAGGTTATGGAATCAGACTGATGATGATAGGTTCATAGGTACATAGGTTGTTACTGACCTATTGGCCCAAAGGTCTTTATAAGCCTAACCGTGTGTACACGATATAATATGAGAGAAACCCAAAATAAAGGATCATGCCTAAACTCGAGATCTTAGTTAGCAACGACTGCCCATATCTAGGAGGGTCATAGGTGAAGTCCCCGGCAGGAATTTATGGTTTCCCATCCAGATATCCAGGCTACGCTTAAACAGAGTCATAGAGGGGCTTTGTTTGATGTGAACTAGTAGCCTATTCCAGACCAGGGGCAACCTCTGAGAGACATGTCTGCCTCTACAGCAGGTCCTATTTATGTTGCAGTCCAGGTTAAGGTCCTGGAGTGGGTGACCCTTGTCCCATTTGACTTGCAGATGTGCAGCATTTCCATTAGTTTTGGATCCAAGATTGCTCTGTAAGCCAGGCACAAGTCTTCTCTAAATAGTCTGTATGTTACTGAATACAGTGACAGTGGCTTCAGTCTGTCAATGTATGACATGTGCAGGAAACCCTGAATTTTCTTGGTTCGAAATCTCTGAGGTCTCTCAAGCTGCTGCAGGTGCCTGGCAAGGTTCCAAAGGGACCATTGTACTCAACTACTGGCATGATGTGGGTCAAGTACAGGGGTATTATGACCTTTTTTGCTCTTGAGGCGATGGCTTTGCTATTGAGGTGTGTGACGTAGAATGCCTTCCTTACCACAGTAGATACATGGTGGTCAAAGTTTAGGCTACAGTCAACTTGCATTCCCAAGGCTCTCACTACTGAATTGTTATTTAAAGTATTATTATTTATATGATCATCTGCAGAGATAGCATTTTTACAGAAAAGGATGATAATGCATTTTTTAGCAGTTTGACTCCATGGCTTTGGCACCAATCATTGGTTTGTGTAAGTCCCTCTTGAAGTGTATTGACATTGTTTGAGGATTCAGTGATTGTACCTAATTTGGAGTCATCAGCAAACTCAGTCAGCCACAGCCCCGCTGTTATGGCCTGAACTTCTGAGAGGTATATTATAAATAATAGGAGGCCCAGTACTGACCCCTCTGAAACTCCACTGGTGACAGGTCTGCTGGCTGAGGAAAAGTCCCCAACTTTGATTGAGTGTGATCTGTCTGTGAGACAATTAGCAACCCACCTGATGACATAAGGATTGATGTTCAACAGGGAGATTTTATTAATGATGCCTGAATGTGGGATTGTGTCAAAGGCCTTGGCTAAGTCAAGATAGGCAGTATCCACAGATTTGACTTCACCCACAGATCTGGTGATGTTTTCAAAGAAGTCCACCAGGTTTAACAGGCATGACCTGCCATTGACAATACCAACTGTGTCGGCTCAAGGGTTTGGAGATCACCTATACCCTTATTTATAAGATCCATGATGATTCATTCATGGCGTTACAGATAAGGCTGGTTAAGCTTATGGGTCTGTAGTTCCCAGGGTCTGTTGCTGTACCCTCTTTATTAAGGGAAATGACAGTTGCTGTTTTCCATTCACAGGGACAAAGCCAGTATTCAGGCTGTAGTTGAAAAGAGTACCTAACGGAGTTGCTAACTCATGTTTTAGACCATATAAAATACAACCTGGGATGCCATCTAGCCCCATAGAGGCAGTGTTTTTGGTCTTGGAGAGAGCATTAATGCCTTGCTCTTTGGAGATGCAAGGTGGGGGAGATGCAGAGGGACTGCTTTATGGAATGTTTAGAGGGGTTGGGGGTTGAAATTTTCACCAAACCTGTTGGCAAATAGGTTAGCTATTTTCACAGGATCAGTGTGTGTGATGCTATCCACAGCTAGTTCAGCACATGTTGGGTCCTACCTTTTAGGTTATGGATATAACTAAAGAATGCCTTATGGTTATCCTTAGCTATGTTTGCTTAATTTTTTTAATTCACGCTTAGAGGATTTTACAAGTTGTCTTATTTATTTGTTTATGTAGAGGAGGGTGTTCTTCCAGTGCTGGGACCTCTCTTTTTTATTCTTAGACAGCAACTTCTTCCTCTTGTTATAAAACTTATTAATATTAGATGTCCACCAGGGAGGCTTGTTTTTTCTTGAGGATCTTATTTTGATCCTATCAGGTACAGCTGTGACAATACATTTGTGTAAGTGTTTGTACGGGGCATTTGTGTATACCTTAGTATAGTTGTCGATGCCATCCGTGGGAACAGCAGCTTGATGATATGTTGGGGTTTGGTTCCCCCTTTGAGTACCCCAACTTAATTATTCGTACTCCAAAGTTGTGCCTCCTTATAGAAAGAATAAACTGAAAGAAATTTAGAAGTAATATATCATACTCTGACTGACAGTTATCTTAGAATTAACAGACTATGTTATTAAACCATTATTGGAATCATAGAAAAATAACTTTGATTAACTGTGATAACATAATTGAAATTAGCCACTGACACTCCTCAGCCAGTTGTACGGAAGCCTTGTACATATTGCATGTGTATGTATGTGCACATCTCTGCAACTACAATACCCCTCAACACACACACACAAACACACACATCTTTGCTTCCATGCTTCAAAACAGAACATGCCAAACCTCTGCTTCAGCACAAATATAATATGTGAATTCCAAAAGCAACAAAGCAATCAGAGAGCTCAACATTGAGGTCAAAAAACACCAAATGCAGTACAAAGGATTTTCAAATGACAAAAAAAAAAAAAAAGCTAAACACTGAGGAACTGAACTTGAGAAGTGTAAACTTCAACCACTTTACTTTTGACTAACTGTAATGTAACTGTGTGTGTGTGTGTGTGTGTGTGTGTGTGTGTGTGTGTGTGTGTGTGTGTGTGTGTATGCATGTATATATATATATATATATATATATATATATATATATATATATATATACATATATATATATATATATATATATATATATATATATATAATCTAGCTATAGATTTTGTATATATATATATACACACACACACATGCATACACACACACACACACACAAACTTAATGTGAAGTAAAGCAATAGAAACAACTAGTACATGCAAACAATGTGGTTGTATTAAGTATAAAAGTATTTGTACAGACTTATCTTTAACAATGGCAAATCAACAAAACATTTTACAGTATCTCATAACAGTTCTGCTTCATTCCCAAGGTGACTTTACATAGCTTCCTGTTGTCTGGGTTCTGTGCAGAAAACTTCATGGCTACTTCATGTTTTTTCATCTTGACTCCTCTTTGCTATAGCATTCTCCCAAGAGCAATTGTTCCAGACAGAAGCTCCCCCCAGCACAGACTGACCAACTTCTTTGATCATGTTAACTATAGCCCTCCTTCTAATATAAAACACAAAAGAGCAGTGAGTGACTTTGCTTCATTAATGTTTACATAAGAAACAAAAGTGTATAACAAGAAGGCTAAGCAAGATCCCTGCTGAGTTTGTTTGCCTTTTGGAAAGATGGATTTGATGTCTAGAGTCTGTGGTGAATTTGACAAAGACACCAGGAGGACAGTGGAGTCTGCCTCTGTTAAAGGAGTTCTGAATTGATTAGAAAGATGGACTGACAGATGCTCTTAGTGAAAGATTCTTTAACCTAGTGTTATAAAACAGTTTTGAAGGTCTGTATGTGAACTTGTTGTTAGTTGTAAAACTTTCTTTTGAAAAGAATTTGCATTTATTTGTGTATGTGTATGTACATATATGTCTGTATGTATCTATATCTATATCTATACATATATATATATATATATATATATATATATATATATATATATATATATATATTTATATTCACACATATATATATACATATACATATATGGGTCGTTATCACAAGCTACAAACTGAAAAGAGTGAAGTGCGAACATAAAAATTACAGACGCTTGAAAAAAAAAAAACACGTTTTTTTTTTTGCAGGGAGGGTTGTGCCACCTCACACCCCCTCTGCTGATTTTATAAACAAACTTTTGGGGATCTTAATCTCCACTGTACCTTCAATCCACACAATGAACATCTATGCCATTCAAGCCTGAATCACACAGTCACTGCAGGAGTCACCTAGCTATATATAGATTTATATATATATATGGACTTAATATGTGTGTGTGTGTGTGTGTGTGTGTGTGTGTGTGTGTGTGTGTGTGTGTGTGTGTGTGTGTGTGTGTGTGTGTGTGTGTGTGTGTGTGTGTATATATATATATATATATATATATATATATATATATATATACATATATATGTATATATATACATACATACATACACCAACTCTGGAATTGCGCACCAGTAGGAAAAGGGAACATTCCAATTCCTCACTGTACCACTACTGGGAAAATAGTCAGTCATCCAAAACCATCATGAAAACAAACCACTCTAAATTCAACCCATCCAACTGGGGGCCTTCACCTCTAGACCCCCCCCCTCATGTGGGGGCTTTGCCTCCTACATCCCCCTTACTTAAATATACCAACTCCAAGATCACACTACAGTGTGGAAAAGGGCAAAGGTCACTATGTTGGCCAACTGACTCTTTTCCCATGTTAAACTTTCGATATTTTGCCATTTGGTATACTGGTCTGTTTGGTGCTTTCATGTTGGTTATCTGGGCTTTGGTGTTAACGTAAGTTGATCTACTGAAGTAGGTCCAGTGAAACACATCCAAGACTCTGTTGTCATCTCTCCCTAGTTCTTATATTCATATCAAATAATATTGTTAGTTTATCTAAAAACATTTGCCACTGTTATTAACTATGTACTTTTTATACTGTCACAGTCTGGGTTTCCATTCATTCTTAGCTCCCAATGCTTGTCATGGTTGTATCTTCTAGATTACGCTGTCTTTGCTTTCATGCCATCCTTTTCCTGGTTGATTCACAAACCATTTCTTTTTGAAGTCTATTAAACATTTTTATAATCTAATCTGGTATTATCCTTTTTAATTAAAATGTATTATAGCCTCTGATAAAGAGTGCTATTCATAGTCCAGAGATTTGTACTTGCATAGAGGTCATCCATGAAAAGAGCCTTTACATCTGTATGCTGACAGAAGGTTTTTGATAAAGATATTTCAACCTGTAAAACATTGTGGAACCTGTTTCTATTGAAGAAAAAAATGATCTCAATTACCTACAAAGCTATTACGATGTTTAAATCTCATAATGAACTAATTTTTTCCAATTATTGGCTAAAAAGCAATCCCTCTATTAACCGAGATCAGATCTCTAAGGCCATAAAGGTTAGCTCTAAACATATACCCTTAAAAAACTAGCTTATACACAGCTCATGATAATGAATAATGCATACCTCACCCCTGTTGTGCTTAATAAAATCTCCCCCAATTACTCCTCTAACTGTCAATTTTGCCCTAATCAAACTGATGATATTTTACACATTTTCTGGAGCTGTAAATGTTCATACAGGTTATGGTGTGCTTTGAGAGTCTTACTCGAAAAAAATTGGTTACGAAAAATCTACCCCCTCGTGGGAATTTGCCATTCTCTATATCCCACCTTATGGTCTCTCCGAGTGGAAATATAAGGTTCTTATCCCTATTTTTATGTTAATCAAATATTATATTTCTTTGAATTGGAAAAACAGCCACTCTTTATCCTGGGGGGGGGGGGGCTTTAAATCTTTAGCTATTAAACATCTAAAAGCACAAAAATTCCTGTTCCACAATATCAATCATAAACCAATAATCAAAGAAGTCTGGAGAATATTATTTGATCACATTCTAAAATGATTGTATGCTACTGTATATATTAATACCTTCTGACTTTCTGTACCTGATTTATTCTTAGTTGGGCAATGTATAAGTGTATATAGTTTTTACTGTGTATATGGTCATTGTGTTTCTTGGTTTTATTATATGTTTCGTTACTATGCTTGCGGTTTTTATAATGTGTATTATTGAAAAGGTTTAATAAAGAGAATTAAAAGAAAAAGATTAAAAAGGAGAGACATAACAAAGAAAGAAATATTGAAGGAAAACATCAGATGGTTGTGCTGGAGGAGGTGAAAAAGGATGGTTACTATGTTTTAGAAGGGGATAGACCCTCTTTTTTCAACTTTTTTTTATTTACAAGGGTAGTTTTGGTAAGTCAGAGGCTGTGGGAGAGAGGATAAGGAAGGAAACTGGTGGAAGAAAAGCTCAGAAGGAAACCCGAGTCTACAGGACCTAAAATATTTTCAATGCCTGATTGTATTGCAGTGGAAGGCCCTGATGTTGATGGGGCAGAAACCTTTGGTGGTGATGTGGTCAGCACTGAGTGGGGTAGCAAATCCTTAACCCATTGAATAGCATTCTGGGCTAACTGAAGACATCTCTCCACCACCTGCTCCAACACAGCTAAGTCCCAAAGCCCACGATCTGTGAAGTTTGCCAGGCTGCCATGTGCCAGGGTGTCTACAGGACCTGTGCAATCAGAAAGAAGGTGAATGCTTCCTGACCTAGAAGGAACATGGTTGGATTGCTCCTAAGGATTCTAGACCTGTGTTAAAATGAACTTAAGCAGGAGAGAAGGAAAATAAAGGAAGGCAAAATAATGCATAAATAAAATGAGAAAAAGACCATTGGAGAGCTGAGAAAGAAACAAGTAATGAAGACAATAAATTAATTTATAACGTAATACATCTGTGCAATCTTTATAAGCAATTATTTTTATTAAAACTTTATTAAAATAAATGAAAAGTCTGGGAGAAAATTCTGGAAGCATGGGAACAATCAGTATATTGCTGTGACTGCAGTTATTGTGTATGCTACTCTACTACTTCTGCAGTCTTTGTGTATGAATCACTTCTGCCTTTGTAGTCAATAAATAAATAAAAAATAAAAAAAATACATTTGTGACCTGGAATGTATTTTTTAAATGCCTGTCTATCTATCTATCTATCTATCTATCTATCTATCTATCTATCTATCTATCTATCTATCTATCTCACGAGCACCCTCATTATGTCTCACAAGCCTCTTGTTCTCTTGGGTTCAGTTATAGGTAATTACCACTTCTGCTACATAGAGAACAAACAGGGTATAGTTGCCTAACTATCTCAGATTTTGTTTCGCGATATTTCTGACATGATTATGTCTACTATTCAGCAAGGCAGTGAAGTTATTTTTCAACTTGTTTAAGATGTGCATTACTTCTGCACTCATTTTACTATATGCTTTCATTTATTATACAGGAAAACAGCAAAGCACAGACTTTCAAACTTTCATTGTAACTAATCCATCTGTGCTATTAAGTATTTCTTCTACAATGCAAGTTGAACTACAAGGACTGAATGACTTCCTTCCAGTTAATATATTATTACATCTCTGTACAGCTGTCTCTGTAACAGCTTGTCTGTTTGGAGGATGGGTACATTATGCAATCTATACGTCTCTGTACAACTGTCTCTGTGCAGCTTGACTATTTGGAGGATGGGTACATTATGCAACCTGCTTATACAATCCCTTTGTAGTTTCTGCTTTCCACCATGCCTTATATACTCTACTTGCAATTTTAAATAATATCACATGAATTTGATTTAAGCAACAGACTTCTGCTTTTACTTTTCCTTTAAAGTGGCAAGAGTGTACAGAATCTGCATGCTCACACGCACACACACACACACACACACACACACACACACACACACACACACACACACACACACACACACACACACACATAGCAACTGAAAAGGAAATTATGACATCATTCCAGTCCACCTTGATTACACAAAACGTATTTACTTTTACAGATGGATGCACTAGATATATTTCATGGCAACGTGTGCTTTTATAATTTTCTGTTAAATAAATGTAATCATGTAAGGGGTTTAAGTAGAAATGTATATATAATTAATAAGTGCATTTCTAAGTAACCTCTGTGATTGTCATTCACTTGCTATGTTAATGCCCACCCCATACCTTTACGTTTGTGTGGTGGCTAACTGAGTTCAGACATTTTGTGCATGTGGTTAACATTTTGGAAGAATGACTGTCTTGTACAATTATCATATTAATAAATAGTTTGTGGCTTATATGAATTCAGTCTTTTGTTTCTAACAATTGCCTAACTATAGTACAACTAATTATAAAGTTAATAATTATAGCATATGAAATGTTTTGGCAATACAGATATGTTTTTTTTTTCTATTTGTATATGAATTCAGATATATATGTATAGAAAAATGTCATGCAGATTTACATCTGGCTTATATATATATATATATATATATATATATATATATATATATATACCACACACACACACACACATACACACACACACACACACACACACACACACACACACACACACACACATACACACACACACACACACACACACACACGCACATGCACACACACATATACATATATATTTATATTTATGCATAAAAGCATGTCAGCACATAAACATACCATATTTATATATGCAAGCATTTCTGTTTACAGATATGTTTGTGTTTACTCATATCTTTAGATTACATATAGATACATGTTTAATCTCACACATACATTCCTTCTTTTATTTACCTGCAGTTACGCTTTAGTTCTGTGCTATATGTCATAAACCAATTTTTGATAAGATGTTTAAAAAAATTAAAAATACTTACTCTAGAAATCTGGCCTTTTTGTTGCCTGGTCTGGCCCCTTAGCCAGTTGGTCAGCTTCCTGCTTCTGTAGGGTATTGTACCCATGTTGGCAACATTAGCTAGAGCAGATGCTTTCCATCAGGGATGACCAAGGCTTACCCAACTCTTTCCAGACATCAATTTGTTCCAGTTTGACACAGATACACATGATTTTGTCTTATCCAGGTATGATGTGTCTTTCGGCTTTTCCCAGTTAGGGGTCGCCACAGCAGAACTCCGGTCCGCTAATGATTGGTAGTTGATTTTTACATGCCGAGTTACCAGCCCTGACGCACAACCTTCAACAAAGGCATGCCCATTCACGCATGTCTCCACGTAGAAGACGCTCTAGCTGAGAATCGAACCGGACAGCGTCTTACTGTGAGGCGACAATGCTACCGCAGCACCACCACCGCGGGTTTGTCTTATCCAGGTATGAATCCCCAATAAGATAGGGCCTAATTTTGGTCAAGTTGAAGCTTGGCCTCATGTCCTCACTGGTGCTGCCATCTTTTGAAGTGCCAGTACTAGAATGAATTATGTAACTACACGGCTGTGGTTCACATGTTTAAAACCATACCCTCTGTGATGTGGCATCACCATAACCAAGCCCAGCTACCATGCAGGGTTATTAGACATGGCGCTGCATTTTATTGGCAAATTTGGCTTTGCCACACTGTTTTGTCACAAAACTATATGGCTTTAAGATATACTTTTACATTTCCTCTTCATTCTGAATAAAGTTCATCTAGGAAATCTTTATTTTCTGTGTTGCAATATTATTGTCTTTTATTTGAACAATACACCTGAATGTCATTAATTAATAATTTCTTTAATCAAAACTTTTGCAGTATCACATCAGAATAAATTTTTTTTTGTCATGTGTGTGTGTGTGTGTGTGTGTGTGTGTGTATGCGCGTCTGTGTGTGTGTGTGTGTGTGTGTGTGTGTGTGTGTGTGTGTGTGTGTGTGTGTGTGTGTGTGTGTGTGTGTGTGTGATTTGAGTTGATAGGATGAGAGTCAGACTATGCAGGATGGGCATGGATTATGCTACATCATTATGCAGACTGAAGTGTATCAGACTCCATTTTTCCCTTTTCTAATCTTAGGGATGTTATAGAATTACTAAGGTTGTTTACACATTCAGGTGGACAGCTAACATCTGCTGAGGACTGCTGCAGTCTCTGTTGCTGCTGTTCATAGCATGTTTACAACTACTAGAGGGTTTTTTAAGTGGTTTTATTCACTTACACATTCACATATTTCTGTGATTCATAGAAATAAAGAAAGAAATAAAAACACCAATAATGGTTTCTATAGGCATTTGGTGAATTTCCCTACCCACTGTTTTAAGTTTGTGGCTGTGGAAGGGTTAAAAAAGGATGTACGTGGTGGACCTTTGGCTGATGCACACACACACACACACACACACACACACACACACACACACACACACACACACACACACACACACACACACAGACACACACACACACACACACACACACACACACACACACACACACACACACACACACACACACACACACACACACACACACTGCTTTTAAACAGTTTTTTGAAATATGGTTTTAATTCTGAAGAAGTCATTTGTTATATGTCAACGAAAGGGCTGAATAAAAGAAGTTAACTTACTGGGACTTTCTGTGTGGTGTTTCCTGCTGAAAGTTGATTTTTACATTGTTAAGGTTCAGTCCACTGCCACAGAGCGTCAGCTAGAAATGGTCAGAGTACTGCAGGGTATAAATGGAGATTTATAGCATTACCTGGAAATGTCACAGAGAAGGGATAACACCATGTTCACACTGATCTGTAACACAGTGGCAAACCATCCATGTCCACTTAAATTATTACACTAGTGAGAACTTACCAATCTCAAATAGAAGTCAGTTTTTGAAAGGCCAGAAGACAGCATACTGTTCAGACACATGGAGCATATCACATTACACTACAAGTACATCCCAAAAATGTAGTGGAAATAGTAAGAGGGAACAAGCACAACTGGTTATCTGCAAGCCACATCAGCTTTCATCTACACATAGCAGAACCTCTTGTTTGGGGTCCCAGTCCTGCAGCTCTGTGAGACCAGTGTCTGTAGGATCCCCTGCATCAAGTAGGTCACAACATCACAACCAGCCACCTTTCAGCTCATATGACAGCCCCTCCTCAAGATCACACACACTTTCATCTACCCTATCTTTAGAAGATGTAATGTATAACAAATTTGACCTTGACATACTTTGGTTAATCCTAGACACTTCAGGCACTTATAATTTGTCTTTTAGACAGAGATGTCAATGTTTAACTTGAAAGTCTATGAGTTATTAAATAAAAATGGCAAGATGTGTGAGTTTACAATATAACCCAGTATTAACATGTTTTTTATTTCCATAAAGGTATAGCTTACAGTTAAAGGAAATATCTGGAAAGAAGATTATACGTCATAGCACTCAGAAATCTCTGATTTACACCATTGATGGTCTATACAGTTTTCAGTGACAGAGCTGAAAAATGCTGATAGCATAAACCAAGTACCACTCACTATAAAGACAGACACACCTTAAAAATAATAAAAAAAGATTACATCAGTAATCTGCCAAGTCAACTATCTCTATTGCCACATCATCCTCTGCTTTGCACAAATGATGATGTCTTTGAGGACACAACTTATTGCACATAAAATAAAATAATCTGATATGCAGTACCTTAAAACTGAACAGTAAGTCATTTCAAATAATATAATAGTGTACACTGGCTAAGTATTGCATAATACAAAAAAGTGGTAATTTTGTTCTGTGATTTGCAATGTATGAACTCATATTAACTACTGAAGTAACACTGTTTTGGCAAATGTACCACTTCAGGAGATTCAGTGCATACGTACTTAACTGCACCTCCTAAGCATAACTTATCATGCAAAACTGTCGAAAATGTAATTATTCCTTATGTGATGCCTTACAACATCACTGAGCAGGTGTCAGTGAGTACTCTGGCATAAAAATATGAGTACCCATTCTGAAATTAAAAAAAAATATATATATATATATATATATATATATATATATATTTAGAGATAAATGGGAATGCCTGATGAAGAGTGACAGCAGACCATGAACCACAGTGCATAGCCTACAGATATCACTGAATGCATCAGTTATATTCTGTGTATACTTTACAAAAAAGGATACACTAATCCGAATGTGGTGGTCTATAGTTCTGGACTAGATGCCATCTTTTTACCTATGCAGCTGTAAGCCATGCATGAACCTGCCACATGGAGTTCCATACCCCTTCTCCTGTCTGGTCATCATTAGCCACAGTAGAACTGGAACCTGGAACTGCAGTGACAGCATGGTTCACTTTAGCTCCAGACTCATCCAGGCACCTAAATTGACTTTTCATCATGTCAAAAACTCTCTTGATTACAACACGGGTCTGTGGCAGGGGTGTATTAAAATTATCTTCCACAGCTCCACTTTGATTTCTTAGTGATGTCATGAGCCAAGGCACCAGTGGGTATCTAGCATCACTTGAAAGAAGAAGAAGAAGAAAAAAAGAGACAGAAAAGGGGGGGGGGTGACAATTGCTAGTGGGAGTGTTGGCTCACATACTTTATTACCTAAAATAATTTATTTTTCATCTGTTACATTTTCAAGCAGACTAGTAAAAAGTATTTCTTTTCCAGGTTTTGTGTCAAAACATACTAGCAAATTATTGCCATAATCAGCTCTACTAGAGTACAAGAAATTACTACCTTCAAATTCTAAGTAAAGTGCTAAAAGCATAAAAATACATTCAGTGTTTGGTATGCTAAAATGTTTCAAATGTTTGTTATTCATTTCTAAAGGGATCATGTTCCACTACCCATTTATCAAAATGTTGAGGTCACTTTCTGGCACATATTTGCAGAATTATGAAAGAGTTTGGATACAACAAAAAAAAAAAAAAATGGAAAGAAAGCGGTTTGGTGACGACTTCAAACTGTGAGTTGTTGTTAAGTCACCCTGTAATAACCAAACCCTCCAGAATAAACTGAACCTAGTAAAGTCTGGGTATATTAAAATGGACTCAAACTAAATTCTAAGAAGCGAAGTATCATCACTTTTGGTAGTCAGCCCATCCCATCATCATACTATATAGGCGATATAACACCACAAAATGAAAATATAGCGAAGGATCAATACACTTGGTTCAATAGCTACCTTTATTTTTGCCATCATGCAATAACAGTTGTTCAGAAATCATTTTATTTTAACTCAGTTAATTGTCAAAGGAATGTCATCAAGGTCTAAAGAGATAATCACGTCTTTATATGCAGTATTGATCAGGTAAACTATCAAGAGCGACATCCCCTTTGTGAAGCATCTCTCTAAACATAGCACAATTAGAAAGTCCTCAAGTGTACCTAACCAAAACAATCTCAAGCCTAAAGTCTCTGAGGTACCAAGAGAGGCTAATAGCCTTATTCCTTTGTTTAGAGTCTTACAGCCATTTTAGAGTGAGTGAGATTGAGGATTCAGTCTCACAGCACCATTAGAAACCCAATTGTCTTTCACTGCTTATTAAAATACTAAAACCAGGGACTAACGTCTTCACCAACAGATAACAAAAGTGCAGGGGCAGGGCAGATTTATAACACAGTGTCAGCAAGACCACTGAAATAATATTCCCTAGCATTTTAAGCAGTGCAATGTTCCTTTAAACATGAAATAGATGACTTAACGGGGATCCACAAATTTACTCCAGGATTAACTAGTATGGCCCTTACAAAGAAGGCAAGTGTGGCTTGAGAGAGGAAACTGGCAAAGCATGAATGTTCATAAGACTCTATGGCCTTCAAGTATCTATGAATCTATGAAATGAGTAATATTGTTGGAAGCACTACTGTGTTTTTAACTTGTATAGTTTCTCAGAATGTGGCATAATATATATATCTAAAGTAACTGATTTGACACTTAATTGCAAAAAAACATTTAGTCTTGATGCATATGTAGCCATATTAGCCCTATGGTGTGAAATCAAGAGACTTAAAGGAAAACTTACTGCATTAAGTAATGCTTTGCACAACACTATTCATTTATAAACACCTTCTAGTGTTTTTACTTGAACAATCTTTTTTTTTGTATAATTATATTATTAAGCAAAAAAAAAAAAATGTAACAAAATAAGAGGTAGAATGCTGTAATTATTTTTGTGCCCAAATGTTTCCTGAACTTTTGCATTTTTGTATTTTGATATACAACTGTTTATGGTACTTGTTCTTTGGGTTTCTCTGTAAGGTGCTGACTTCAGGAACATTCCTTCCTATACATTTCTGAGAATTTCTACTAGATGAAGCTTCAACCAGTGGAAGCAAATTAATAAGTCCTTCAGATCAGCAATACCTCTTACAGAGGCACTTTTTTCAGGGATAAGATGAGTAGGCAACCATAATGGGGGCCCAAATACATTAACTTCTAAATATACTAACTCTATGGTCATTCAGCCATGGAGAAAACAGAAGAGCCTCATACAATCTGTAACACTGCTGTCTTATAAATAAAAAATACACTGACAGTGAATTTCTATGTAACATAGCAATCAACAAATTGAATTTGATTCTGACTTCTGGTTATTGGCTAGGCTTGTAATAGTCTGAGGATTTATAAACTAGTATTTAACTAGGAACAAAAAACTTTTACACAATCCATATAATGTCTATATGAGCATTCCATGCATTTTAAAGTTGTTGGGGTTGGCATAATTGTTAAAATGTTTATCACACATTCAAAAAGGTACAGGGATTGATTCTCACTGCAGGGAAATTAGTTAGGCTTAAAATGCTCCACAGATGGAAGTTTGCCAAGTACTTACATATGAATGTCATCAAAATGAAATCAAGAAGATGAAAGCTCACTTTACAGACAGTGAAGTGTAACAGAGACTTCTGAGTGTCTTTATTTATTTTACCTTTTTGTTGATTGCATAAGCCCACTTGAGAAGTTGTTCCTTTTTAGTGGTGACCAAGAACATTGTGTGGTTGTATTACTTGCAAAGAGTCTCGCACTAGAGTGTGGTTGTGTTACTTGCACAGAGTCTCGCGCTAGAGAAATGACGGAGGAAGGAGGCAGCTCACTAAACATCACAGAGGTTTAGTACAATACATTTCCTGACAGACAATGGTGACATATTTATTATTACATAATCACCAGTCATTAACATTCAAAAATGAGCATGCTGATCGATCAGCCCAACCAGCATGCCAGTCGTAAATCGAGCATAAACTAGTCACCCAGACTTTCTTGTATTAATATATACTGTAACGTTTTAACTTTTCTTGACCACAAATAATAATAATAATAATAATAATAATAATAATAATAATAATAATAATATTTGAAATCCAGACAGTCTGCAGGTAGCAGAGAAACAAGTGGGTAAAAATACTAGGGAAATCATGTACGTTATTCAAAACTAAAGAAATGTACCTGATTTTCCTTATATTTTCACTCTCCCATGTTTCTCATACCTCCCAAGTATCCCAATTTCATATTTTATTAAAAAAAAAAGAAATGGAGAGCTTCCTCTCTCCGTTGCTTCCATGATGTATTCTGTAAGCATGGATACGTAGTACATCAAGAAAGACCAGGATACAAAAACAGTGGAAGAACACCACAACGCCATTATACACGGACATTATTTTAGAAAAGTAAGTAATTTTTTTTCTTAAATAATGTCATTGTATAATAGCAATAACCCAGGGCTGGGTGTCGACAATGCTGATTTACCCATGGTTGACTTTGTTTGGTCATTTGGACTTCACTCTTGTGACCAAACCACAGTAACCATGGGTAAATCTGGCATTACCCACACCCTGTTGTGGGTTATTGCTATACTGGACAATGATTTGTGAGGTATAATAAAAGTCCTGTTATGGAATTTCCCCCTCTCCTGGCATTTTTTTTCAAGACAATGTCATATTAATTTTAATAGACTTACAGTACATATCAGGCCCATTTTATCAGGTGCAGAAAATGATCATCTCCCATACTTCTTTCCATCATTGGTTGTAGCAGAGTCACCCAAGCTGTAGTAAACCTGCATGGAGCACCGTTTCCTTTTTTACGTATGGTATGTGCCTTCCTCAATGTCTTCTAACTACTGTAAATAAGTACTGTTTTAGCAGTGCATTGCTACGATTGCATTACTGCTGTAAAGATTACATGGTTACTACTGAAATCAATGGTGGTTGGTTCTGTCACTGAAATCTGCTCCTGTGATATGTCTAAAAAGGATTTTAAGAAAAGATTGTATGTTTAGTAAGATAATGCTTGTATACATCCTACAGTTAATCAGATAACCTGAAATTTCTCATGGGTGTGGAGGATGTCTGTGCTACTACAGGTGATAACTATTGTACTGTTATGGAAAGTTTACAGATCAGTTTTATTTACAATAGTCAGTCAGGTATGTAGGTGAAAAGTCTTCCTACAAATTTCCCATGAGCCGTTTGTCCTTTGTGAGAGTGAGTATGTGTTTGAGTCCAGTGATAACTTGCTTTTCCCATTCAGAACCATGATCTTGAACTGGGTTAAGTAGCTAATGGCAGAATGAATGAGTCAGTCTTTCACATCTAGGAATACTTCAGTGTTGTTTTGAAGCTAAGTTTTTTTTAGAACAGTGCATTTTTATCTTCCCCTGGAATTTCCTCTAGAACTGAATGTTAAGTGGGCAAAACTTCTCATAATGTTGTAATACATATACTTACTTACAACCTTCAGACTCAGCCTTTGGAATCTAAATGAATGCATGTATAATTCATGATTGTTTTCTTTTTAATGGTGCTCCCTATGGAGTCTAAAGCAGAATTATATTTTACAGGGAGGACAATGCGGGGAAGGATCCAGAGTGAGAAACCTTTCATGTTTTGCACATGATGGAACATTCTCTGATGCAGCAAAACTTGTGGATGATAGCTTCTGTGAAAATAAGGCATCCAGCAGTAAAGATCAAGACCTGCGGCAGGCGTGTTTTGTACCATGTCCAGGTAGCTATAAAAAGTTTCCCTCATTCATTAAGCTGCAATATCAGATAGGATAAAGTCTTCCAATCACATCTTATTTGGACTTATTTAAACATTATTTAGGTTGACATGACATATTTACAAAACATATATATGCTTCATTGTTGTTGTTGTTTGTAAGCTCCTAGGTGTCACTGAGTGCCAAAAGCAAAAAAAAAAAAAAAAAAATTGTACTTACTGATAAAATTATCTTCTGTACAAAACTCTTTCTTTCTTTCTTTTTTGTTTATTCTTTCTTTCTTTTGCATGGGACCATCTCTGTGCCATAGAGAGGTGAAAACATAGTGGGACCTGTGTGTGTCATCTTATCCCATAGGAATCAGCTGGACAGCAGGGATTAATAACATTTTTGCTTGCCCCTCATCCTAGTACTGAGGAGGTGGGCTTTAAAACTAACTGTAATAAGTGGCAACCAGTAATGCCCTTCCAGGGATGTGTGAAATGCACATTGGGAATCTGGTACAAAAGTTGATACAGCATTGAAAAAAACGCCTTTCACTGCTGGCAAGATGTTATTTATGGATACCATAATGTCCTCATATTTCCTGCTTACTGTTAAGATTTTTCCATACTTGAGGTCCTGGTAAATACAGGTAAGTCAGGCAGGTTTTGAGGGTGTGGAGTAAATAATTAACAAGGGTTCTAGGACATGACTGATGAAAAATACCTGCAGTTAAACCTGGTTTAGATTTGCTTGCCTCAGTTTCAAAAACAGGACTTAGTGAAGCAAACAGCAAAATAAAAATATCCTTGCAAACCCAGTCATGGAAAGCACAGTTCAATATCATATTCCATTCCTAGGACTTCAGGCTTCATGGGTTTAAAATCTCAGAAAGAGTACAGCTTATATAAATTCCATTTAACATTACATCATCACTACTTAATTAATTTACCTTACAATGACATACTTATATTATAATTTCCTAATTACATTAATTAAAAAAAAAAACATGCCATGGTCCTTATTTGTTAGGGCCATTAGGCACAATAATATCAAAACTGCAGCTGCTGATAAGCTGTCCAACATAAACGTATTTAGCCTACCATAATAATTACAGTTGAGCTATATTTAATGATAATTAAAAACTTTAATGGATTCAGTGAACCTGAATGCACATTTTTAAAATGTTCAGTTACTTCACTCTCAGTATAGTAAGTGATCCAATCTCTTTGGTGTTCTTTACCTTTTATTAAGAGTTGACGAAGAGTTTTCTGAAGGTAAAGTAAATTGTATCCCCTGGTTATGGAATATCCCACCATCTCATGTAAACAGTTAGCAAAACACTTTAATTGCATAGAACGGCCATTCTTACTAACAACTGTTTTTGTGAGAAACAAAACCTACAGCATCACAATTCTCACACCTTTGAGGTCCTACTATAGGTCCATCTAAGCTAAAGTCTCTGAATTTTTCTTTTAGAATAACTTTGAACTACCCTGCAGCCAATACTGAGGGCTACCCCAAATTAAACTCAGTAGATATCTAGTAGTCTATCCATCCAAATAGGGCTAGCAATCAATGCAGATAAATGTTTAAATAAAATCTTTAATGTCCAGATTGCCAGTTTTGAATAATTTGTAGGCAGAACCTTCAGTGTGATATATCCTTTCGAACCCTAGGCTCAAAGTCTCACCCTCATTAATGTCCCCTTGTTATGATACTCTAGATTGCCCACAGTCTAGATAGTAGAGGGGTAAGAATAGCTTCTTGCTGTCAGTCTTTCCATAATAACATCCACATCCCTCCTGAAGCATTTCCCTTCAGTACATAATTTATATGCACGTGTAGCTCTCCATAGAAGATGGAATTAAAAAACAGTAAAGGAGAGCTCAAGGCCACAGAAAGGAGTAAACACACAGGAGAAGACAGTCCGGCCATCCTCATTATTACATGTCAAATGAAGATAAAAAAATCTGTAGCTACCCCACGTAACTCACTGAAAAAGAACCGCCTCAACATTGCTATTTAAGAATTCAGTAAAATTCTAAAAATTCCATAATATCCTAACTATAAATATGTGATCATCTCAGAAATATATCTCTATATATTCCTATCTCCCCATCTCAAAAACATTGGTTTCATTATTAAGCTGTCTCACTGACAACATTTATCTCCTATTCTTTAATTTTGTTGTCATATGATTAAAAAATATAATTCTACTCACATGCATATTTATTTCAAGAATATAATATGTTTTTCCCATTACATGATTACATCTAACAAAAGTCTTTTGAAAAGTCACGGTGCATTTTTACTGTGTGTATTTGTTATCCTTTCCTCTTCTATGAGATGACCTCCCTGGAGTTAGTGTTGAGGATTGAGGCTCCTTGATTGCTGGGCCAGGGCACGGCTGTCACAGTGTCTCTGTTTGTGTGTGTGTGTGGGGGGGGGTGCGTGTGTGTGTGGGGGGGGTGTGGATGTGTGTGGGTGTGTGTGTGTGTGTGTGTGCACGTGCACGAGGGTGCATGGTATATGCATGTGCACATGTGTGTGTCTTTTAACGTGTTTGCTTCATTTGATAAATAAATGCCTATTATATATTATGACAATGTTTTATGGCAACAGATATGCCATTTCTTTAAATATAGGTTTATTAAGTGCATTCTAATGGTTTGTGTGGCATTTTAGACATTTTAAATAACTATATCTGAAAGTCTCTATTTTTTTTATTTAAAACAAAATAATCACATGGACCATTATTTTACTGACATAGATTTATGACATGTGGTTAACTGCATTAATGTGTTATTATTTGGTTCATCTTCCCTTTCTGATTATGTCTGGAAAAATGGGTTGGAGTACTTCTGTTATATGATTTTATTCTGTATTTATTTATTTAGGTGTTGTCCGTGTATTTATTTTTCTAAGCCTTAGTTGCAGTCCAGACGCCAACTGCTGCATGTGAATTAGAACAAGTTTGTTAAAGGTGCTTAGCAGATGTAATAGCATAGCTGTGTGTTCTCTACATTATCATTGTAGGGAACACTAAATCTGACTACCATTGGGACAAAGTAAAACTTCCTGTTTTCCCCAGCTAATGATACTGCTTTCATGTACCATAGGGGATATAGTACTGTTACAAATGTATAAAAGAACTACATTCTTCTGATTTTGGTGCAACACCTCCCTATAAAGTGCTTTGATTGTAGTGTATTTGCACTGCTGTATTTTCAATATAAATAAAATAGGGAAGCTTATGGTAAAGTGCTAGAGTTACGATAGGTGCGCTATTTATTAGGGCTGGCTTAAGTACTGTATTTGAACTGTTGTATTTTCAATATAAATGAAACAGGGAAGCTTATGTTAAAGTGCTAGAGTTATGATATGTGCACAATTTATTAGGGCTGGCTTAAGTTCCATATTTGAATTGTTGTATTTTCAATATAAATGAAATAGTGAAGCTTATTTAAAGTGCTAGAATTATGATATGCATGCTATTTATTAGGGCTGGCTTAAAAACTGTTTTAATAGGGATTACCTTGAACACTTGCCCTGTTGCTCTTCCTCTATTTCAATAACTGCTGGTAGTTTGTTTTCCCTTTAGCAAGGCATACCTCACTCTTTTCTCCAATGGGTAAGTTCTCATTTTAACATAGTCTGCCCTACACTCAGCTCCCTATCTGCCCCCCCCCCCCATTTATCCCTTAATTAAAGTGTATCGGTCTCATTCTGTTCCTTTCTTCTCTTCACAACCAGGATATTCACCCACAACGAAGGAGCTGCCCTTCTTGCTCAGCTGTAGTCAAAGTCCTGAGACTGCTCGTGTGTGGAAAATCTATCATCCTCCCTGCAGTCTACAAGGACATCCTAGCCCAAAGCAAAAACAGAGTAGGTTTAAAATACTCAAAAGTGTTAGCCAAATTTGTACTATTTAATCATTTCTGATACCACAAATGCTGGCTGCATGCCTCACGGACCAGCTGTATTCCCAGCCATATATATATATATATATATATATATATATATATATATATATATATATATATATATATATATATACTTCCCCAGTCATCTTATTGACATTTAGTCCAGTGGCTTGCACTTCCAGATATTGGCCACTAGATGGTAGCATTTACTAAGCTAAGTAACTCCCGATAGCTGGTAGTCAATTTGAAATAAATAAAAAACTTAGTGAATAGAAAATGTCACTGCTGCTCGTTTCTCCTCCTGAGCGAAAGCAAGAAAAGCCTGTTCAGGCAGGAAACTCTCTCCCCTAAAGTTATTTGTGCCCACCAAAAATCAGAAAAACAAAAAAGGTAGTTCTTTAGTCAAGACAAAACAACTGCATTGTACTGACCAGGTTAATTTCAAGAAGTGCTGCTCCTGATTGTTTTTTTTTGCACAACCCTGGCCTCTCGCAGCTCGGTGGTACTCCGCTCCGTTCCCCATCGCTTTGCTTGGGCTCACAACACTCCCCTACCCTTCCCCCGTTCCCTCACCCCCATTACAATTTCATTTATACCCATTAACCACTCCTCCCCATTATCTCAAACACCTCCCTCCACCACACCTACCTATCATAGATAATTACCCAGTTAGCCCATGAATTAGTTTACTATAAACCACAATACAAACCCTATACTTCTCGAACAACTTCACAAACTCTACTTAGCTAAATAGCTGTCTCTTATTATCACAGATCACAAAGCTACAACTCCTACTCTACACTACCTCCATCTCCACCCTACTATTACTATCAACCATAACCAACTACCATGTCCAGCTACATCACAACTTAACCATTCCAAAGCAATCTACATCCCTAAACTATATACCATCCTATACATACATTCACTTAACTCCATACCTCTACCAACCCACACACATTGACTACCTCTTACACAAATTACTCCCACCCAGTAGTCAATCCCACACCTCATTAAAACATACTAAAATTATCTTAACTTAACAGACCCTACTTATACCTACAAAAAAAAAACTCACATGTTGTGGTGACATACACCCCAATCCAGGCCCATTCCAGATGGACACCCCAAGCTCCAATGGGAATAGTACCTTCCTCCATAGACAGAAAAACTCTCTCCTCCTTACAATTATCAATTTAAGAAGTATCCTTAACAAAGTCCATGACCTCCATGCTCTATTAGCTTTATACACACCATACATTGTCATACTAACCGAGACCTGGCTGAAACCAAAAATTCACAGTAATGATATTACAGCACCAGGGTATAATATCATTCGCACAGACAGATTAAAATCACCTTATCCTTGAACAACTCAACATCACCATCCCAGATTTCAAAAATGTAGAACTCACCCGTGCCAAACTAAAACTGAACCCAAAAAAAATGTATCAATATTATAGGATGCTATATTTCCCCAGGGAACATTATAGGCTGCTATATTCCCCCAGGGAACATTATAGGCTGCTATATTCCCCCAGGGAACAATATCACTGTCATGGGAAACCTACTAGAGTGGATCTCAACCTCCCTTCCCCAAGGAAATATCCTACTAGGTGACTTCAGTATAGATTGGCTCAACTGTGCCAGCCAAAACCTACTCTCTCACATAAACCTACATGGACTAACTCAACTCATTACATCTCCCACTGGAACTAATGAAAGATCCAAACACCAATCCATACTGGGCTGGATACTTGTATCCCATCCATCCCACATATCTCTAGCTGGATGTCTCCAGGTAACAGTATGGGAAATCAGAAACAAAATGCACTTTAACCCAGCAACTTTAACAAAAGCCTAAAATGCTGTAACCTGATCCCATTGAAAAGGTTAACACTCAGTGAAGCTGTCTCGCACTTCAATACAACCTTCCTAAAAATATTAAATTACCATGTCCCCATAGAACCACTATAATTAAAACTAAATATGCTCCCTAGCTAAATAAAGACACCAGAATATTGCTCAAAAGCAGGGACAAAGCTTGTACACAATTTCACAAGAGTAAATCCCAAGTAGACAAACAAAACTACCTTGAACTACATAACAAAGCCAAAAAACTCGTTAAATTAGACAAAAATCTCCTACTATCAAACTATCCAATCAACTCTGTTTTACAACTTGGGAAAACATTCACCCCCACAGCCAAAACAGAAAACAACCTAGACAATATCTCCACCCAATTTAACAAATACTTTACTGAAATAATCCAAGCCCTAGCTGATAACCAAACTAATAATAATCACCCCACCTCATTAAAAGTATCTACTCCAAATGAAATACTAGATAATAACACCCACTTCAACTTTCATTCAGTATCAAGCAAGGCCATTCAAAAACTCCTTCAGAAACTCAAACCCACCACCCTGGCCACTGATAACTTACCTGCTGAATATCTACAAATAGCTGCAGAAGCCATAGCCTATCCTGTTACTATACTTATTAATAGATTCATCTCAGAATGTATAGTACCCCATTTATGGAAAATATCACATATAATACCACTGCATAAAGGAGATAACTCCTTTGAATTCAATAACTATCGGCCTATAGCTATACTATCCCCCCTTATCAAAAATCCTTGAAAGGGTAATACATTCAACTGTTGGAATACTTGTTAGAAAACAAATTATTATCTACCCAGCAACATGGCTTTAGACCCTTCCATAGTACCACCACTGCACTTACATCATTCACTAACACCATAAATCATCACAGAAATAATGTACTTCTAGTATCTGCTACATTCTTAGACTTATCAAAAGCTTTTAACATGGTTAACCACCTCAAACTTCTTCAGTCACTCTCTACCTTAAACCTTAGTGCTTCCTCTATTACATGGTTCAAACGCTATCTGTCAGGTAGGCAACAGGCAGTGCAATGGCAGAACCAAATATCCTCCCTACTGCCTGTTTCCGTAGGGGTCCCCCAAGGCTCCATCTTAGGTCCATTACTATTCACTCTTTTCACCAATCAACTCCCATCCACCACACCTAAAGCCTCCATTATCCAATATGCAGACGACACCACTATAATCATCAGCTCCTCTCCCTAACACAAGAATGGGTTTACCAATCATCAGCTCATTCTTAATCCAACTAAAACAAAATTACTCCTCTTCAGCTCTCACAGATCCTTATCCCTAACAAACAACTTTGCCATCACCTCCAACAACAAAACTGTTATTGCCCCATTCACCCACACCAAACTGCTAGGTGTAGAAATAGACAACCAGGTCAGATTTCATTTGCACATTGCCCAAACCATAAAAAGTTCACAAAAAACTTGGACTGCTATACCGTAACAAACAGTATCTGTCAAAGCAATCTAAAACAACAATAGCCAGGACACATCTGCTATCTACCTTGATTTATGCTTCCCCTGTGCTCACAAACCTTCATAAAATGGATCTAAGCAAACTTGAATCCTGCTATAATAAGATCGCTAGATTTGCCACAGAATCACCTTACAAAACACATCACTGTGAATCATTAAACAAGCTTAACTGGTTAGAACTAAATATTAAACCACTCAGACAAAATCCCAACTCTTCAACATCTTATACCTTCCCACACCACAACTAGAACCCTGAGGTCTAGCACCCAAAATCACCTAGAGGTCACCAAATTTAACAATGAGGCAGGAAAAGCTGTCTACATCTACTCAATCTCCAAACTCTGGAACTCCCTCCCTACCCACCTAATAACCAACAATACTACCACTCAATTTAAGAAACTCCTTAAAGTTCACTTCATGAACAAAAGGCTATGCTCCTGTCTCACCCCAGAATAAAAAAAATGTAGATTACAACTATCTCCCATACACCCCAATAATAATTGTTATTCTCTCACCCTATCCACAGTACAATCACAATGAAATGCCTTTAACTCCCAAAAATCAATACCAGCTACATTTCCAAAAGTCCAATAACCACTATATGGCTATGTATAGCTTGTCATATTTGGAATGTATAATGTAATGTCCTACCCAATGATGTTCTTACTTACTTTGAGTGTGTGCAATATGCTGTCATTTAATTCAAATCTTAGTTTTACCTGTAAGGAAAGTTAATTCAAAATCTGTAAGATGTTGTCAATGTATATACTTGGAACTTTTCTCCCCGGGGCCTCCGCTGAAAATGGACCCGTGTCCAGTCGGACGTTCCCGGTTATCAAATGTAAAATAAAATAAATAAAATAAAAAATAAATACAATTTTATTTATTTATTGTTTTAAATGTGAGATAATGAAAATTATTAAGCAACTAAGCAGAAAAAAAAATTGCTAGACTTGTTCAGTATTTTTTTTCACATTTAAATTTAATGAGACTCAGAGCTACAGATAATTGTTAAAACATTCCATCAAACAGGAATTCGATACCTCATTAACTGAGTACTGGCAGAAGAATGAGCACCACACCTCCCAAACATCCCGAATTACTTGGTTTTTAACTAGTTTTGGGGTCAAAAAATGGGGTGCCACGATTCCTGAGTGGCACTCCATCATTTCCGATTTTCCAAGCATTTTTTTTTACTTCTTTTGTTCCGTGTTTTGCTGATATCATCGCACACGCGTGATGATGTCAGCACTGTCAGCATGTCAGAATTGAGCTCTCAGGTCCTGAGCACAAGTTAGGTGGCTTGAATATGAGTAGCAGAGTGCTTCACAACCACGTATACTCATTTCTAGGTAATTCATTCTTAAAAAAGTTTCACGACGGGAATAATTTTAATGTCAGTTCCAAGAACTAGAAAATGCATACATGTAATTCCCTGCATCTGTTTACTTAAATTGTTTTTGCTGATGCAATGTATGCTGCCTTTTTTAATTTTGTTCTTTTATTGTGCCTTTATTGCTATTTTAATATGATTTTGTATTTATACAGTACTTTACTGCTGTACATTGCAGCTTTACGTTTATTTAACAGCTTAGTGTAACTGACTTTTTATTTTATCTATGGGAACCTTGGTCCTTTCTTCATGTATACTTTATTAACTTTCTGTCCCCTGCCTGCTCTGCTTCATGTCATGAATTTGGGGTTTTACGATGTCACTTTCATCAAGAAGCTATTACTTACCTTTCTGGATGCTCTTAATTGCTCTGCTTCAGGTAACATACTTATATTTATTTATTTTTTTTGCTGGTCTGTTATGTAAAGTATGTTTAATTTGTGTTACAATCCAGATTTCTGTTGTGTTTTATTTAATTTTTTTCATGGTGTAGATTTGGTAGCGTATTTGAGTTGGCATTGATGTGTATGCTGTTTCTTGATTGGTACATTTATTTTTTCCTTCTTTTGATGACATTTCAACATTTGGTAGCATATCTCTGCTATGCAACTCTTCCAGATGGGTATTTGTTCAGGGTAGGTTCTTTGTGGATGGCTCAGAATTATTGTGCTATAACTTCACGGCATGGATGTTGAAAACTTTTATGCAGAAGTATCATCCCCATTTTAATATACTTTTGGTGCTTGGACTATTTGTCTGGTCATTTTCTACAGTATTAGTACTCTGTTTCTGCAGTGATCATTCTGTAGTGACTTCAAATGGCAGCATCTGATAGGTTTTTATGATTTGGGTTGTTGTTTTTGTTTTCTCTTGCTACATGGCTCTAAGCTGACATTATTTTTTTCTTTTTTCTTTCAATCAGAATTAGTGAACAGATAATTTTCTTTAAAAAAATGTATATACATATATATATATATATATTTATATTTATGAGTGTGTGTATAGTGTGTGTGTGTGTGTGTGTGTGTGTGTGTGTGTGTGTGTGTGTGTGTGTGTGTGTGTATGGGAAGGGGTTCTAGCAATTTTGGTCAAATGACCCAAAAGTCAACATTCACAACTGCGACCAGAAAACATTGACATTGCAAACACTAATATGCTATTGTTCATGTGCTGAGTGACAATCTTGGCGCATGCAAAATAAAAAACAAAAAAGTTATTTTTTGCAGGCCTCCCACAGCCCCTGCTAATTTTATGTACTAACTCTGAGATCACACAGTATTTGGGAAAGGGCATATTCTCCTACCCCAAATATTGTGCAGTCTTGCGCACTTATTATTCAACTGTTTAGTCAACCAAATTGTGTTGCCTAATATTGACGAACTATAGAGGTCATAATATTAATTTCCCCATATATATTTATATATACGTGTGTGTGTGCGTGTGTGTGTGTGTGTGTGTGTGTGTGTGTGTGTGTGTGTGTGAGTGAGAGTGTGTGTGTGTGTGTGTGTGTGTGTGTGTGTGTGTGTGTGTGTGTGTGTGTGTGTGTGTGTGTGTGTGTGTGTGTGTGTGTGTGTGTGTGTGTGTGTGTGTGTGCACGTGCATGCGTGCATGTCTTAGCTGCAAGCAAACATCTGATACTCAATTGCAGGTTCTGGTTTCCATTTTTGAAACCAAGTTTCTTATCATTCAGGCCAATGTTGTTTTTCTTTTTTCTATTTCTTTCTTTTTGTTTTTTGACATGGCTGTTATGATATGTTAGATGCTGCATGAAATAAATGGTATATTAATCCAAATGGTGTGCAGAATATGCAGAGGAACTTCAAATATAAATGTACACATGAGCACAGGAATAATGGTGTAATATTTTCTATAAGGCTTGTAATCATAAGTATTAGACTCAGTAGTGCAAGCACCAATACCTTAAAACATAAGCTGCCAATCAAACGTATTCTGTAATAGGCAGAAGTCTGTATCACACCCCTGGGGTACTCACTCCCAAATTTGTCTAAGTTAGAATGGAGGAATACTTCAAGATACTGCACCTCAAACGTAGTATACTTGCCCACATATTTTTACTTGCCATTTTACTGTTCTGAAGGTCAGTTATGTGTTTTAAATTTGTGGTAGGCAACCTTCCTGTAACGAATCTGATTAATTTAGTAGAAACCATTCATTTGTAAGACAGACTTGCCATTAGCAGTGAGTATAGTTTACATTTAAAGTAGTGAGTGCTGTTATTTTCACTTCTACAATTTCTTGTTTAAATGTAATTTAAAATATCCCCCTTTTTATTTATTTCACATAGCAACTGGGCCTGTAGTCCATTTTTAATGAATTCCAGGCATTAAATGTGTTCTGATCTTCAAATATTTACTGTCTTCCAGTCTTGCAACTACAAAGTTGCATTTCAGTCCTCTGTAAATCATGTGGCATTTTTCCTTAATATATTATCATTTAAAATATTTTTACTGTAATGTCTGCTTTAACGATGTGGAGTTGATGACTTGGTAAAGCTTTGATAGACTGCCGTATCATTTTTTAAGGACTTTTGTATGTATTAAACATAGTTTTATGTAAACCTTTGCTATTTTATTGTTTCATGTCATGAATGACAAGCTCATTGAAACCTGGAACAATGTAGATAGTCTTTTAAAATTATGCACATAGATGGATAGGTAGATAAATGGAAGGATTTGTAGATATAAAGATAGACTGAAAGATAGATAAACAGATAAATGTCCACATAGATTACCCAAGTCTTTATCATACCATTTAAGTTTGAAAACAAGTTAACTCACAAACCAATATCTTTAAAAATAGAATATAATCATGACTTTTTAAACCTCCCCCAGTAAAAATAATAATAATTGCATTGTTTTTTATTTTAAACTATTTCAGTATAATCCTATTTAGAATGACTTTGTTTGTGTCTTTCGGCTTTTACTGGTTAGGGGTCGCCACAGCGGAACTCCGGTCCGCTAATGTTTGGTAGTGGATTTTTACGTACCGGGTTACCAGCCCTGATGCACAACCTTCAATGAAGGCACACCCCATTCACGTATGCCTCCACACAGAAGACGCTCTAGCTGAGAATCGAACGGGACAGCGTCTTACTGTGAGGCGACAATGCTTCTGCAGCACCACCACCGCAGTACATTTAGAATGACTTACTATGAGCAAATAAAATAAAAAAAAAAAATAGTTTGTAATGGAGAAATTTAGAATGACTTAATATGAGCAAATATTTCTCCATTACAAACTATTTTTTTTTTCAAAACAGTTTACAAAATGTAATAATTGTATACAAACTCTTCTTATTCTCATTTAAATCTACATATTCAGTTTAATTATGGAGCTGCGACCTACTAGCCTAGTTTTACTTTAACCCACGAACATAGCTTTAATAATAGTAGCTCTTCATGCTGGCACTTTCAGCATTTTTCTAAGTTCCCTGTATTTCTCCCTAAGGACTGCTAATACATAGCAACGTAAATTCTTCTCTTACTGTATTACTATAAACCTCTGTGGCATCTCACATGCTTTAAACTAATCAAATTAGTTTATGGTAATTTATTAAAGGTTGTCTTCTTTATCTTTGTAGCTAATATATGACTTTGCAGTAGATTATCACACATGATATGCTGCCTTCATTTATCTCCTCAAATGTTTCTTAAATTTAAGTGGTCCCCCTCTTTTTTTTATACTGCTTTTGTTGTCATTTTTCCTCAAAGTCCAAAATTTCAACTTCTGTATTTCCTTCTTTATTTTCCTTAGTGCTGCCTACTCTTATACATTTCAGATCTGTTTGCTATTACCGATTTGTTGGCTTGATGTTTACCTCACTGAATCTTACTTCTATTAGCTGTCGTCTAATTTTATTTTATTTTATTTTTTGACATTTAGTTATAGTTGGTATTTCTACTATTATATGTTCTGCCTTTTCCTGTATGAACTGTATTTCTACTTCTTTTATTAACTGAATTATTACTTCATCACTACCTTTTGCAGGTATTATCAGCTTCCTTTCATTTACTAAAGGAAATTCTTTTGTAAACATATTTTACTGAATTAATGAAATTACGTTGATTTTCCTCATTCTTTTCATAGAAATAAGACAGAATGTAAATTCTCGAAAATGCTATTACTCTTTTCCGCATCAATATTCTCACACAGATTATGTTAAACGTTGCTGTGGTGATATTTCATAAACATCCTCACTACTCATGAAATATTTTAGCTTGACAGCACAAGAAACACAAGTTTGTCTTTATGAACTAGAATGTATTTAGTTCATAGGTTCGTACTAGGCTAACTGCCCTTGTGAGCCATTTTGAGCCTAGCTAGTTATTCCTTGTGAGACTCAAACTCTGCACCCTGTGTTTGTAAGGCAAACACCTTAACCACTAGGCCACCCTCCCAACCCTTGGGAGTTGTAGAAGCCCTGTTTTTTCTTGTCTTAACATAAATTCAGATCTCCAAATCTATTCGTAAAAATACCCATTATCAAGTATATGTTACTGTTTAACTGCATTATTCTTCACTTGTCACGAACAATATTATTTTATCAATTTTGTTCATGATTATACCTATATATTTAGAAAGACTGCAGAAACATTAAATGTATATAAAACTATTCAGTCAGTGTGCCTCATATCCTTGAATTTTAGCCTGCAAGCCAACATTGGTTCATAGCCTTGGCATTTATAAAATGAGTTCCACTAAAGGTACAGTTTCATACTTTTGTTATTCAAGCTCATGGATAAAACCATTGCAAGCTTGTTACCTTTTATACAAATGCACAAGGTACCATATGCCTGTGCAGTCTAAATTGCAATATCTGAATATCTGCACTTCAGATTATTTTTGAAGATTCTTATGCAGATAAATAGTTCTTAAAGGAAAACAAAATTACTTTGCTTAGATGAATAATTCCCAGTTCATTTGGAACACTGTGATATTTTGTTTTATATTTTTTTCATGGGTAGTGCTGTGATCAACATTGTCCTCCAATTTCATAAATTTTAGAGGAAATAATTAATTTGCTAAATGTATAAATCCTAGCTGCTAATAGTAAGTGACCTCCTTTCTGACACCAAGGTTCCTAGAATTTATAAACTCAAATGCTATGGAACAACTTGTACCACTCCCCACAAGGGGAAAACATACTGATCCAGACCAGAAGTGTATCCCTCACTGGTAAGATCAGACCATAAACTAATCTCACTGATATTGAAGGAGGAAGCTACTACATGATAGAGCAAAATCCCAAAAAGGGGCAGACACTAAGGATAATCACAAGGCTTTTTTTTTTATTATGTAGGAACCTGGGTGGGAAATTCCATATGCTGCTCAGATTCCCAAAATGACCAACAGAGTGCTGCCCTCCTGACATCTCAGATGCTCAGGTAAGAGCTGCCCTCCAAAGCAAAAAACACAGCATCAATGGGTCCAGATGGTGTCCTGGCTGCATCCTACATGAAACTCCAAGAGAGCTAAAAACCCAAACATAAACTTACTACAGGATATGTACCCAAAAGTGGTGTACAGCAACGATCCTACCCAGTTTGGCTTTGTTAAGGGCAGATACTGCCTCTTAAACCTGGTCGATTTCTTTGAAACATTGATGAGGGGAAGGTGTCCACACAGCCCCTGGACCTGTTAGAATTGCTGGAGCCATGTCAGACTCCAACCAGTTGGAAGGACTGTGGCTGACCAAGTTCACAGATGACTGCACTGGGGGCCATATAATCAACTCTTTCAGACGACACAAGCATCAAAAAGGGCCTCTAAAAACAGACAACAGTGGTGCCAGATGGCCATGGCCTCTAAGCTAAGCCAAAAGTGTATATTACCACATAGGTGGTAATCCATTAAGTACAGAAGAAGTCATTAGGGACCTGGACACCCAAGTTGATAGCTCTCTCATTTGACAACCACGCCACAAAGTCATCTAGATCAGGGAGGTCATCGGTACCTTTACTCATCCCTCATCAGGCCCATAATTGAGTACAATGCCCCTTTTGAAAGACCCCAAAAGTACCTCACCAAGGGATCATATGCTGCCCGGTTAAAGAAACTCCAGCTCTACTCAGTGGCATACCGCCTGCAGTCAGAGCATCTGATTAATGGACATGCTGCACCTCAGAAAACTAAATCCCATCGAGCTTACGCGCCGAGACTTGAACCTCAGCACTGAAATAAATAGGACATGCTGGAGGGACAAATTCATAACCCAGAGCTCCCTTCAAATGGGTGGCGAAAGCCAAACACACTCTGGCTGCTTAAAATGCCTAGAGCTGCAGATATGTTGTTGATGGAGAGTATTCCTTTAGGTGCAATATGAGGAGTTTAACAGGGTATTTTAAAAAGTAAATATATTTTACAGAAGCCTCCTCTTTTAAATATGTAGTTAATAGAGCAGATCTTTAGACTGTTCAGATCATTCATATTTTCCACATAAGTTAAATTTCCCAAACCATGACTGTGCTAGCCATACAGCTGTGTACCCTTTCCATTTGCACTAGATGGATTTTTGCAGTAATGGAGTGCATTGATATAGTCTAATAATGGTTTAAGAGAAGGATGGAAACTTCTTTCCTCTGAGTTTCTGCATCTGAAGTTAATATTTAATGGTCCATAGTCTTGCTTTCTAAAAAGACATGAGATAATGAACTTTTCCAGAACAAAAGACAAATCTGACAACTTGTTAATCTTAAGCATATTGTTTTTACATCTTATAATAAAGGTTTCAAGTTGTATCTCTGACTTCCTAAAACAGTCACATTTAAGGGTTATAGCACCAACTTTGCCAATATTGACAAACATTGTAAAGCCTGTGGTTGTTAGTGGAGAGTCCAAAAAAGAATAAAGCAAAATAACAAAAGACCACAAATATATACCTGTAGTGGTCTAGCAGTTATCGGTTTTCAGTCTGATGAAACATCTATGAACAAAACCTTATATGTACAGTACACTAACTGCTTGAGTGCCCACTCTTGAATCATCAGACCTATATCAGTGTAAATTAAAGTTCTGTACACCTTAAGTAGAGGGTAATAACATCTGAAATTAGTTTTCTGCTGTGTTTTACCACACTGATGGTCAGAGCTATACAGAAACAAACAGTTTAACTGAAATGACTATAACCTTTCTTTGAGTGTTTTCAGTCTGTATCTTTATTTGGATTTCATCCGAATACTTAGCACAGACCCTACTCCCACAAAACAAACTATTCAGTCACTTGATAAACAACAGTTACATGTGTGACGCCCGTGTCTTGGTCCAGCAATCAAGCAGCCTCAGTCCTCTCCACTAACACCAGAGAGGGCATCTCATATATGAGGAAAGGATAGCAAATATACACAGTAAAGTGCAATTTCCCTTAAGAGCACACAGAGATCACAGTCGGTCAGGGGTTGGTCGCTCCCTTGCTCCCCAGGTCCCCAATAAGACTCTGCACTCACACAGCTATAGGGTCCAGATAGCCTAGGTGGGCAAGCTAAAATCTCCAGCACCCTGTCTGTCCAACCAGTGCTTCGTGTCCCTGCCCAAGTAGCTGACATACACACACTTTGAGCTAAGTTTATACAACCACACAGACACTCCTGGGGAAGGCTGTCACATGTTCTCCAGCTGTGCCTCTTTTACTTAGACTATACGGTAGTACCCTGCCACCCCCCAGCTAATCATTTTCAGCTACTCAAAGGCCCTTAAAAGGGTTTCCAATTATTACTGTGCAATATTATTATCCAATTGGTAGTATGACTAAACAGTCTCAAGGCTTGTTAGAGTGACCTGGTATAGGATCCTTATATACATGCAGTGTACTCTTAAAGCTTACCTTATCTCTACACAAACCAGCCACAGTTAAGAGGTTTTAAAATATTTAATAATAAATAATTAAAACTACAAGACAATACTTTCTACTACATAGTCAGTGCTAGTCAAGAGTTCAGAGATCACACAGAAATACTTAAAATAAATCAGTAGTACATTTCTGACATCACAGAAAAAACACTTAGTCTAATCTTTATAGCTTCTAGCTATCTACAAGAAAACACACTTCTAAAATAACTTACAAAAGACAACAGGTAGAGTGCCAAATTGGATGTTCAGACAAAAATGCTTAATAATCGCTGGTTCTCACTGTTTAAATTAAAACTGCAGTTCTGATAAAACATTACATCATTTCACACTTTCCTGGTGTTCCCAGGCTGACAGAAACTGCATTTACATTTTTTTTACACTTAGAGCAATAAAGGACATTCCACATGTAAATTCTGGTCATTAACTTTAGCTTTAAAACAATAGGCAGTAAACATTCATGTAGCCAGACTGGATCCGACTTGTAAACATCAAAGGCAGTGATGAAATCATTTTAATTTTAAAGGACCAACAAGAAATGCTTGACTTAGCTTTCTTTTCAGCAGATGGCAATGTTGCCACATTGTTTTAAGTTCAACCTTTCACAACACATTCTTTCATTTAAGAAGCAAGCCTGCATTTCAATGGGTCTATATTAGATCATCAAAACAGCAGAATTTCGAATGATCTAATATCAAACCCAGTATCGTGAACACTGAAAACAGTGAAGCTGCACAAAACCAAATTCTTTCCTAGGGAAAGAATTCGGTTGGCCATTGTTGTGGCTTCGCTGTATTCAGCGATACGGTGGAAAGTTACAGGTTGGGTAAGTGTGTGATTGTGCGGACGTTCAGTTTAGGGTGTGGGTTGGGTGAGTTAGGGTTAGGGCGCAGGTCATGTAAGTGTGCGATTGTGACACAATTTGGGGTTAGAGGCGGGTTAAGTGAATTATGGTTAGGGCACGGGTGAGGTGAGTGTGTGATAGAATTTGTGGTTAGGGGTGTGTTAAGTGAGTTAGGATTAGGGTGTGGGAGAGGTGAGTGTGTGATAGTGACGGACCTTAGGGTTAGGGTCTGGGTTAAGGTAAGTGGATAGATAGTAGTGTTCGTGCAGTGTAGTGTAGGGATAGATGTAATTTTTAAATGTATGTGTGTGAATTGCTGCTTTTTAGTGTGCTTGTGGTGTGTGTGTGTTTCTTGAAGCAGCAATTTTTTTCCCTGGGAAAAAAAAATCGCTGTTTTGAGGTTTCAATATTGTTAGGGTTCGGGTTTTGCAGTTCAACGTTATGTCATTCTATAATGAGCCATTCCGATGATCTGATATAGACCCCATTTCAACATTTCACAGTATTTACAAATGATAGAATTATGTACCACATTCTATTTGACTAGGCTGGCAGCCTTCATCCATCTCTACCAGTCTTCACCCCCCCCCAGAGAACTCAAGCTAGTTTTTCAAGTGCCCCTTGAGAAATGCCACTTGAGAGGGTTCGGTCTATCTGAGTATCCCTACCCCATTCCCTGTCTTAAGAGCCCATCTGCATTGGCATTGCTACTCCCACTGCAGTGCTGCACTGACATATCATATGCTTGCAACCCCAGGTTCCATTTTAGCAACTTGTCATTTTGCTGACTGGCTCTGTTTAACCATGTTAGAGATTTGCGATCTGTCATAACAGTGAATTTTCTTCCATAGAGATAAGGCTGAAGTTTCTCCAGTGCCCACACTATGACTAGACATTCCTTTTCTACAGCTGCATAGCATTGCTACCTGGGTTGGAGCCTATGACTGAGATAAACCACTGGGTGCTCTTCACCCTCTGAAGAAATCTGGCTAAGTACAACCCCCACCCCATGATTTGAAGTATCCACCTGCACAACAAATTATGTGCTGTAATCTGGACTGGCTAACACAGGTGGTACTCCCAAAGCTTCTTTAAGCTTCTGGAATGCCTGCACACAAGCTGGGGTCTACACTACCTTATCTGGCCTGTTTTTCCTTATCAGGTCTGTGAGGGGAGCAGCTATGGTACTATAACTGGGGATGAACTTTCTGTAGTACCTTGCTGTCCCTAAAAATCCCCTCACCTGATTTTTAGTAATAGGTGCAGGCCATGCTTGAATGGCTTCCACTTTGGCAGGATCTGGCCTTATCTTACCACTCCCCACTCTATGTCCTATGTAAGAGACCACCGCCATACTCACCTGACATTTGCTCAGCTTAATGGTCAAACCTGCCCTCTGTAGTCTGTCCAGCACCTCCCTGAGATGCTGAAGGTGCTCTGGCCAGGAATGGATGTAGATGGCAATATCATCTAGGTAAGCAAGGGCAAACCCTCCGACTCCTACTAGGATATGATCTACCAGCCTCTGGATAGTCACTGGGGCATACGTCATCCCAAAGGGCATCTTTGTAAAACTCATACAAGCCAAAAGGATTCACAAAGGCTGACTTCTCTTTAGCGCTGGGAGTAAAGGGCACCTGCCTGTAACCCTTGGTAAGATCAATGGATATAAGATACTTAGCCCCACCCAGCTGCTCAAGGGCCTCATCTCTCCTAGGCATGGGGTAAGCATCTGACTCTGTGTGACTATTTAATGTCCTGTAGTCCACACAGAACCTGGTGCTGCCATCCTTCTTTGGCACCAGCACCACTGGGGAGGCCCAGAGACTGTTGGACTCTTGAATCACCCCTAGTTCCAACATCTCCTGTACCTCCTCCCTCAGGGTCTGTCTGACTCTCTCAGGCACTCTATAAGAGGCCTGCCTAATAGGCCTTTGGGTTCCTGTATCCACCTGGTGCTGCACTAGGTGGGTGCACCCTGGTTTCCCACTGAACATGTCCCCAAATTCCTGCAACACTGCTTGAATTTCTCAAACCTGGGTAGGAGATAGCTGCTGAGACATTGCTACCCCTTCCATTGAGGTTGAGGTGTCAGCCCGAGCCTCACTGAGAGATCAGTCCCCAGATCTCCCTCAGACTCCTCCTGCAATCCACTGCAGATGCTCAGCACAAGGGCCTCCCTATCATGGTAAGGTATCATCATGTTAGCATGGTACAATTTGTGCCTCTGCTGTCTGCCTAGCAGTTCTGCCATGTAGTTAACACCGCTTACCTTTCTTAACACCTTGTAGGGACCCTCCCAAGCTGCTTGCAGCTTGTTGTGTCTGACAGGAATGAGAACCATTACCTGCTGCCCCACATTATACTCTCTAGCTTGAGCATTCCTGTCATACCACACCTTTTTCTGTTGTTGGGCTTCTGCCAGGTTCTCTTGGGCCAAGCCTATGAGTTCCCTGAGCCTTGTACTGAGGTTTAGGATGTATGCCACAACAGAATCCTCGTGAGACTCACACTCACCTTCCCACTCATCTCAAATTATATCTACAGGTCCCGTCACTCTAAGCCCATACAGCAACTCAAAAGGTGAAAAACCTGTTGATTCCTGAGGAACCTCTCTGTAAGCAAACAACAGATGGTGCAGACATTTGTTCCACTCCCTCTTAAACTGATCTGCAAATGCCCGTAGCATGGACTTGACTGTAGAGTTTAACCTCTCAACAAGACCATTAGTCTGGGGATGGTAGGGGTGGTCTTCATGTGCTTCACCTCGCAGGACTTCCACAGACAAGCCAGCAGGTCTGACATGAAATTGGCACCTCAGTCAGTCAGTATTTCTTTTGGGAAACCTACCATGCTGAAAATCTCTAATGGCATTTGCCACCTTCTCTGCCTCAATGGAGGACAAGCCACTGCCTCAGGGTATCGTGTAGGATAATCCACTACCACTAGGATATACTTTTTCCCTGTGGAATTTGGGATACTCAGAGGACCCACAATATCCATAGCTACCCTCTGAAATGGTTCCTCAATCACAGGCAAAGGCATCAAAGGAGCTCTCACCTTGTCTCCTGCCTTGCCTACCTTTTGGCACTGCTCACAGGTCCTGCAGAACCTTGTTACATCTCTGGAAATTCCAGGCCAATAGAAGTTCTGCATAATACACCTCATTGTATGTTTTATACCCATATGACCTGCAAAGGGAATATCATGGGCTAGGGCTAGAAGCGCAAGACAGTAGGCTCTAGGCACTACCAACTGCTGCACTCTCTCACCTTCTAGCCCTCCCTCAGAGTTCCACTCTCTGTATAGTAACCCTTTGTCCTGGTATACAGATTCCCCTCTTTCCTTGAGAATCAGGTGCCTCCCTAGCTACCTGCCTCAGGCCTTGCAATGTAGGGTCTAAGAGCTGAGCCTGTCTCAACTTTCTCCTTGTAACCCTTCCCAGCTCTCCTTCCACAGGAAGTCTGGCATCCTCTGACAGTGGTGCCTCACTGTCAGCCTGGGTACTACTACTCACCTCTAACTTTGCAGTCACTCTGTCCAAGGGACCATCAGTACCCATGAGCAGCTGTGGCTCACCTTCGGGCTCTCTGCTACAGGGTAGCTCCCTCCCTGTAGTAACCACCTCAGCAGTCTGGGCTGCAAGTATGCAGTCTGTCTGGGTCTCCCCAGGCTAACAGACCCACATGCTTGTCTCCAAGCTTGACAGTGTGCAACTGCATAAGCACATGGTACTGCCTCATAGGTTCATATGTTCATAGATAGGTACTAAGCTATCTGCCCAAAGGCATTTATAAGCCTTGCCAGAATGTGTTGGCTTTCGCCACCCCTTAGATTAGTTCCCTGTGCCTCTGTCCAGCAGAGCCATTGAAGTGATCCCTGGGGTAAACTTTCTGTTTCCGATCCATTCTTCAAGGTTTCCCTTGAAGAGGGTTAGTGAGGAGCTCTGCCTAATGTAGATTAGAATATTGTTCCAGAGCATGGGAAGTCTCTAAGATAGGAATCTATCTATCCAACACATCCTGTTTATTGTTGTGGTGAGGTTTAGATCCCTGGAGCATGTGGCTTGAGGGGATATGGTTTTCTTTAGGTGGAGCATGTCCATCAATTCTGGGTTGGACATGGTCTTGTATGTCAGGCAGAGATAACCTCTGAGTAGGCGGTATGCAACCGAGTACAGCTGGAGTTTCTTCAGTTGAGCTGCATAGGGCATCTGCTTGAGGCCTTTTGGCACTGCCTGTTGGTGAGGTACTTCTGTGGTTTTTCCAGTTGTTGCAGGTGTCTTGTAAGGTACATCCCAAATGGGGCATTGTACTCTATGATGGGTCTGATGAGTGATGCACAGAGGGGCCCAATTACCTGTTTCGATCTGGATGAAAACCCTTTTGTGATTAGGTGGGCCACATAGAAGGATTTTCTAACCACTTTGACAAGGTAATTATTAAAGGAGAGGTTACTATCTACTTGGGTCCCCAGATCCCTTATTATGTCTTCTGTATTTAGGGGGCTACCACCAATGTGGTAATTTGTGGGTACTTTGTTTTTTCCAAAGGGGATGACTATGCACTTTTGGCATTTAGCTTGAGGCTATGGTTTTGACACCAGATATCTGTCTTAGTGAGACCCTTTTGGAGGATGTCTGTCAGCCGGAGAGTCAATTATAGCCCCTAGTTTACAGTCGTCTGTGAACATGGTCAGCCATAGTCCTCCTTTGCTTGCCTGTACCTCTAAGAAGTATATGCTGAACAGGAGGGGTCCTAGGACTGAGTCCTGGAGAATGCCACTTGTAACTGGATTAGAGTCAGGCCTAGCTCCCGCAACTCGTACCATGTGGGTTCTGTCCATGAGCCAGTTGGCAACCCATCTCGTGATGTAGGGGTTTATGTCCAGGATGGTGAGCTTGTCTATAATACCTCAGTGGGGAATGGTGTCAAAGGCCTTTCCAAGGTCTAGTTAGGCTGTGTGGACCACCTTTCCCTCTTCCATAGCCTTGGTAACTGTCTCAAATAAGTCCACCAGGTTTAGGAGTCATGATCTGCTCTTAACAAAGCTGAACTGGGTAGTGTCCAGTGTTTGGAGGTTTCCAATGTCTCTCTTAATGAGATCCATAATGATGCACTCCATAGCTTTGCAGACCAAGCTAGTCAGGCTTATAGGGCGATAGTTTCTGGGGTCCGTTGTGGCTCCACCTTTGTGGAGTGGAATAACCGTTGCTGTGTGCCAGTCTGTGGGCACATAGCCTGTGCAGAGGCTGAATTTAAACAGTGTGTTTAGGTGAAGGGTTAGTTCATCTTTGAGCTTGTGTAGGATGCAGCCTGGGACACCGTCCGGTCCCATTGATGCTGTGTTTTTTGGCTTTGGAGAAGGCTGTTTTAACCTGAGTGACTGTGATTTCAGGGGCACTACATTCTTCTGGTATAGTTATGGGCCCTTTTGGGGGTGAGAGGAGGGGGTGAAGTTTGCACTGAACCTGTCTGCCAAAATGTTAGCTATATCGGTCATTTCAGTGTATTTTGTGCCATTCTGCACTAACTCCGAGCAGATCTGAGAATTGCCACTTAGATTCTTGACATATCTAAAGAATGCCTTGTGGTTATCTTTGGAGTCCATGGCAATTTTTCTTTTGAAGTTAGCCCTGGATGATTTTATGAGGGAACATGATCAGGGATGTCTTCCCTTCTTGGGATTTTACTCTTTTCTGAACTAGTTTCCTCCTTCTATTGTATAGCTTGTTTATGGCAGGTGTCCACCAGACTGGTTTCCTTTTCTTGGAGGAGTGAGTCTTGGTTTTGTTTGGGATAGCACAATCCATGCATTCTTGTAGGTGCCCATAGAGTGCATTAATAAAGGATTTTGCAGCTTGGACAGCGTTATCCTTTAGCATGGGGGTTTGAAACTTCCCACATTGGTCTTAAGTAACGTGAAATTTGCTTTTGAAAAGTTTTTCAAGGTGGCTTCTTTGACCAGGGGTGGTGGCAGAATGTGGATATCCAGAGTGATTAGTTTATGGTCAGATCTAATCAGCTAGGGGTTGACCTCTGGTGTGGAACACCAGTCACCCATATCGGTGATGACCAGGTCCAATAAGTTGTCACCTCTGGTGGGGGTGTTGACCAGTTGATCCAGGGCATTTGAGTTTATAAATTCTAGGAAATGTTGGGCAAGGGAGTTTGTACTTGAGTAGTTCTCCCAGATAATGTTTGGGTAATTGAAATCACCCAATATCAGGGTGTTTGGTAAGACCGTTATGTTTCCCAGTGTTTCCAGGAATGCGGAGTGGGGGTCCTGAGACATGGTGGGTGATCTGTAGAAAGCTATAATTTGAATAGCAGTTTTGCCTGTTTTTAGTTGCATGTGGATGATCTCTGAAGCATCGTGCTGTGCCAATAACCTGGAGGTGTGGGTATCCTTGATGAATATGGATACTCCCCTGACTTTTGTATTTCAGTCTGGGTTTTGTGGCCGAAATGTATGGTGTGAGTTGTAGCCTGGTAGTGATGGGGTGCTCTCTGGAGCCTTAAACCAGGTTTCTGTTACTGCACATATATAAATTTTTTCCATACTGAGGAGTGCATCGAGTGCGTGCATTTTGAGGTTTAGACTTCTGGCATTGAGTAGCATTACCCTCAATTTTTTGTTACTTGTACAATTTTCGATGGTGGGTTTGTCTTTTGAGCCTTGCCTAAAGAAGGCACTATGGGGGTGGCAAGAGCCTTGGCCAGTATTCAAAAACCTAAGTGTGACAGGTACAAGCCGTCTCTAGTGAAGCAGCGTGGCTTGTTGATCATGTCATCCCAGGCTGATAGACACTGGATTCCCATTGAACGACACCAGAAGCTTAGCCAGTTGTTGAAATTGATCATTTTGTCTCTATACCGTGGTATCATTCTTGGTGAGGGCAGGATGCTACTCAGGGTCAGGTTCATACCGGCCTGGGTTACGTGATCAGAGAGCTCCTCCATGTCTTTTTTCATGTAGTCCAGGGAGGTACGGCTCAGGTCATTCACACCAACATGGACAATGACAGAGTCATATTTGTACTTGTTCTGGAGTAACCTGAGTGCTTGTGTTATGTGGCGGATCCTGGCACCTGACAGGCAGCTAACAGTAACCTTCTCCTTGTTCAGCCTAGTGAGTGGGACATCGTTGTGCCTGACTATAGAGTCACCTATTACTAGTGTGTTGGGTATGTTATTTTGCCTTAAGGGCTGTGATTTTGTGGCACACTGGTTTTGTGAAGTGTGTGTTTCATGGTTTGTGTTGGGGGGTGGAAATTGCTTGGATGTCTGCTTTGGAGGTCTCTGTTGCTTCTGCAGATTTTTATTTAGAGCCTCCAAGTATGTTTTCATGTATTTATGTGTGTTTTTTGCTGGTGCTGGTTTCATAGGTGTATGTGAGACTGGTGGTGTGATGCAAGTAATTCCCTTCTCCTCTTGACTGCCTGGTCCAGTCTTGGGTTGAGAGAGCTTAGCCTCCAGTTTGGCTGTATAATTGCATCTGTCACATTTATTAGTGTTTGGTGGAAGGATGAGAGGGTTGTCTATGTACATGAGGCAATTGTAAGTCTACTCTAAGTATTATATGGCTGGGGAATTTCTCATGTCATATTGACTATACCCTATAACTTAGCCCACAAATCATGGACATGATTTATTTGTCAAGAAAACTTACATAATTTTCATCACATGAAAAAAAAAACATAGTTATCTCATGATTGCCCCCTTCCGAAATTGTCTAATAATTGTCTTTCAAAGTCCATCCATAGTTATGCTCTCTGTCATTAGGGAATGCAACATCAACAGATTGCGTCCTGCATGAAGTGAACTCATGGACACATTCATGGCCATAAACCACACTGCAGTACAGCATAAAATGTTCATCCCAGGCACCTCAGATTTAGATTTTTAACATATCAGATTTAATGTCGACATTATATGTCATAGTGGCTGAACTTTCATACATAGCTAGAATTTGTACGGTGCAATTAAATTATTTTGATACCTACCACTTTTGGCACTGATGCAAAACCTTTGCTGCAATTGTCTTAAGCTGCTTGGTAACATCAAAGAATGGACACCAATATTTTTTTTTTTTAAATGAAATTTTGTAAGTTTTTTGAGATACCTTCCAATTTATGCTCCTCTTCACAATGTTCTGTCCAAATATTTTTTCAAGCCAGTTATGATTTCCTTCACTTCTGTCTTGTGCTTCCTAAGCAGAATGGCATATACATTTGTGGCCTTTAATTCCACATGCATTTCAAGTTCATCTTCTAAGAGCAAGTCCTGTTATTTATATATTGTGCAGGAGACACTTCCAACAGAACATCAATGATTTGTAAGTATTTTCCAGGGATTTTTGTCTAAAAACGTTTTCAACAATTTCAACAAAAAGCTTCATGTGGGAGGAGACTCCATTTCTCCCACAACTTATATATACCAACTCTGAGGCTCCACAATAGTGGGTAAAAGATCAACCACAAAGATAAAAAAAAGTGTTTTTGGCAATCTGTTTTCTACCGAACAGCATTTGAATTAAATGCTTTTGGTCACCTGACTTCAATCCCTTTCCATTGATTTTTGTGAAAAATCCAGATGATCCGTATGCGTACCTAAAGGAAGCAAAAGAATATTTAGATCACCTAGCCACATTATACCCTTGTTGTTTCTGCCTTTCCATTTGTTTGTCTTATCACCAATTCTGATATTACAATACCCACTTAACTGAGTTGTCCGTGTCCCAAAATGTCAGAAATACCTAGTTGTTTATGCAGATTTATGCAAACATAAGTGGTACATTTAATATTATATCATTTGTGGTACACTTAAAAATAATATTTTAAGCTGACTAAATTCCTAGGTGGTAAAGTTCCCAAGAATCAAAGCTTCTAAAATAGCCCAGAAGAGAGCACATGATTTATTATGATAAGTTGTTGTAAGTGAAAAGGTAGAGCATATTTACAATGATTTAGTGCATCAAACCTGCTTTTTTCCTGGTGTTAACTGTGACTGAATCTCTTAATATTTTCATTTTCTCTTCCTCTATGATTTGGTTCATGAGTGTGCTAATTCCTACTGTCCTTGAAAATGTGACAGGAGTGTAAAAGTGTCTGACCACATTAAACAATAAGTAAATAAAAGGAACAGAAACATTTTAATAGGTTCTGATCTCCATGTCAGAGAAGGGTATATGTTTTTTTTTTCCTGTCATCTACTCATACAAGCAGTTTTTGCCTAAGCCCAACACCCCAAGCTACTAGGGGTTATCTACCTAGTTTGGAGTGGCTGAGATTAAGATCAGAGTGAGAGAAGAAAGCAGTTTGGGATGGGAGGCAGTATCAAAGGCCTTGGAGAGATCTAGAAATACAGTGGATACTAGGTTACCGTTGTTTCGATGTTAGTTTACTGTGTTGGTAAAGCTAATAAGGGCTGTGGTAGTACTGTGATTGGGACAGAGTCTGTGCTGGGTGTTGGTTAGCACTTTAGTAGTGAGGAGATACTGCATTATTTGGGAATGTATACATTTTTTGAGGATTTTAGATAAGGGGGATAGAATAGCAATTGAATGGTAATTAGATAGTTCCACAGAGTTACCTCCTTTGTGGAGTGGTATTATCTGTGAGACTTTCCACAGAGAAGGAACACATTGTTCTGATAAAGAGTGACTAATGAGGATGGAGACTGGGTAAGAGATGGCTTTGGCTACAATCTTTAGATATTCTGCAGGTAATTTGTCAGTGGCATGGGTTGTGGGTTTAAGCCTATTTAGGCATTTATATATTGTGCTAGTTGGGACAGGCTAAAGTGAAGTCATATCTTTTTGATGGCCCCTTACCACTGATTTTTATTTTGGACTTGATACACCTGTAAATTCACTGCAGTATCATTTGGTTCTGTTTCTGCTGTAACACATTTCTGGACTGGACTAATACATTTTACATCTACTTTAGTTTGTCAAATCTAAGAAAATAATATAGTCAATTTATTTAACTTCATTGACAGGGCTAAAGTCTTTTTGTGGTCCTCGGGCCTTTCTCCATCTTGACAGTCTATCCTTTTGTGAAATACTTCACATGCCAGAAGCAGACATTCAAAAGTTCATACATTTTCTCTAAGACTACAGCTAAGGACATCAGTGAGAAAAATCAAACCTGCCACACAATACTGGAGAGAGGTTTATAGTGTCCCCCATTAAGTAGATCTTTTCTGTGTATCCCAGTTGAAGATTTGTGATCACCTATTCAGTCATCAAAACAAGGTTTAAAGTTTGCCAGGAAAGTACTTTGATCTATAAAGTGGAGTTAATTCCAGACATGGTGGATACTTAGGGTTGGGTACTTGACATGCCAACTGGTATTGCTAATATGGTAGTATCAGTTTAGGGTGTTGGCTTTAATGCTGGTCTTCAGCACATATCCAGGGATATTGTTTGTTTCATGATGGAATTCAAAGAGTACAGGGTCATTCAGAGCATGGAGACCTAAGCAGAAATAACCTCTCTTGATAATATACAAAAACAAAACTTTGAATAGGAATAGGGCTTTTAGTCTATCAGAGTAGCTAAGAGTTTTAAAATCTGAGATCTTTTTGGTAAGGTAACATGAGATTGTTCAATTTGATTTAGGTGCTTAGTGAGGTACATGCCAAAGGGGTATTATATTCAATGGTGGGCCTAATAAACTGAGTTGGTACCTTGAGGAGATACTATAAAGGATGAGTTGTACACTGTACTAGAATTTTCTGGTCTAAATAGATACAGTCAAACAAGTTTGTTTTAGATGCAGGCACCCAAGTCTGTGATGCCAGAGTCAGACTTAAGTGAAATGTTATTGATATGGCACGTAGTGAACTTTCTAGATTTGCCAAAAGAAAATATATTGCTTTTCTTGGTGTTGAGTGCAAGCCCATGATCAACATACCAGACATTTATCTTGTCAGACCCTTGATGGAGAGTATCTGAGTATCAAAGTGAAATTTGACAACCAAGCCAAGTTTACAATCTGCAGCAGACCTAGTTATCTATTATCCCTTGATATCAAGCTTTCTTGACAGTGAAACATATGCCAAAGAGAATGGTGGCCAGGCAGGAAACTTGTGGCGTACCACTAGTAAAGTGCTTCTGTCTCGAGCAAATACTTTGACATTAATTGTGGCATTTTCTGTTAGACAATTAGTTATCCCATGAACTAACTAAGAGTTAATGTTGAAATGGAAGAGGTTGTCAATAAACCCAGTACAGGGGTTGGCATCCACAGCATTTTCAAGGATCAAGTAAGCAGTGGGGGTGTGGATTATATACTGATTATACATGGCCTTGGTAATCCTTTTAAGGAACTTACATAAACTGAGCAGGCATAATCTACCTTTTTTGTAGAGCCCAACTACTATGTCTTGAGGGATATAAGGCCATGTATATTGTTTATTAGTTCAGCTATAATATGTTCTATAACCTCACAAATAATACCAGTGACATCATTACTAGTCATGTAATTCCCAGGATCAGGATTAATACCACCTTCTTCACACCGTTGGGATATAATCATTGGATAGACATAGGCTGAAAAGCTGATGGAAGGTTTTGATAGGTGGGACTTAACACTTCTCAGCACATATCCAGAGATATTGTCAGGACCAATGGAAATTAGATTTTTAACTTGGAATGTGCTGAAAGGATTTTGAATAGAGTTGTTTGAGAGGGAGTTATGAGGGAGTATGTGGAACAGACAGGTATGAAGGGGAAACAGGGATCAGAGTTTATCCCAAATAAGTCTGAATTTCACTGGAGAGAACATCAAAACTGATAATGTCGGGCTCATAGCTTCTGAAATCAGTAACTCACATGTGATAACTAGATCTCTTCCCATCCTCCCAGCCTGATTCTGATATTTCTACCACAGGTTATAGACTGGTGGAAACCCTGATTCCTTAAGTCTTAAAGTCTATTGCTCACTTTTTGGACTGTAAAAGTACTTGCTCCAGGATTAAATTGCCACTTGCAGCTGTTTTCTATTTTCCAAAGCCTTTTTCAGGCCAACATATTGAGTACTCAGTGGCATTCATTCCTTCATTCATTAACTGACAAGAGCCTATTACTGTTAAAAAGCACAAGTGTTTCAAAGGTTTCCAAGTAAGCTGTCCCCCTTTTACTATAATCTGCATCCCATGTTGTGTATGAAAAGCATAGACTGGATCAGTAAAAACTGCCAAATGAATTAATGACTGAATGACTAAATGAATAAATCAATATGCATGTAGTAATTTAATATCTCCTTGTTTCTTGCTGACCAGACTGCATAAGACATACCAGATTCAAGTTAGTGGTAAAGTTACTGGAAACAGTATGTACCACAACGCATAGATTCATTTGACATAGGTTATCAAGGAGCTATATATAACACACTCATGCTGTTATGCTACTGATAACTTTCTAACTGGTCTTTACGTAGTAGGACAAGTATAACATTCAAGACAGTGCAGCAGGTAAAGCTCAAAACATTTTGATCTATGTCTTTAAAACTAGCATGGATATATTTATTTGCCTTTATTCCATGTGGCTAACAAATGCTTTTAAATGAGCATTAACAAATCTTGTAAACATATTCTGGATCTAGTCTGGGTATTAAGGACAGACAGTAAGTCATGGGTCCTGCTGACATTTTGTGTACTCCTTGTTTTTTTCTAGTACTGCTTCATTTATAAACATTTTTAGAATGTATTGAACCCTTAATCTATTACTTTCTAATGCATGTATTTGACAAAAAAGGTCTGCAACATATGTCTTCACTACCTATTTCTAACTTTTCCTTGCATTTCTTTTGTAATAATAGGTGACTGTCATCTAACCGAATGGTCCTCTTGGAGTTCTTGTCATCTGACATGCATCGATCAGAGAAGCTTTGAATCCACAGGTCGACAGTCAAGATCCAAGGCAGTAATCATGCAATCCCTTGAAAATCAAAGTGATTGCCCTGAACAAATTTTTGAAACAAGACCATGCAGTGGTAACTGATTTCACTTACTTAATTTTTCATTCATAACATTAGCTTATACATGCAATCTTCATTAAAAAATGTGAAGAAAAAACAACTACAAAAGCAGTCTGCATAAATATGGAAAGGCATTATAATGTCTTTTCATTTATTGTCATTTCATTTCTTGCAGCCATGATTGGATGGGCTTAAAATAAGCCTGGGACATCAGAGACTAAATTTCAAAAGGATGATTTGGAATTTGAAGCATTACTTTCCCTTGGGATAAATTAAATATAGAGTCTTCAATATTTAGCCTGTTCATTGCTGACGGCAGTTTGGGGTTTGGCCATGCCCTGTGCCTATCCCTTTGCTACTAATCACTTTCCAGAGAACTGTCTCCAACTACTGATCATTTTGGCAGTTTTTTTCTCTGTATATGACTGCATATATCTCCAAGATGGTCTATAACTTTTCTGGAAAGTTTTCAGGAATATTACAGGTGTAATGACATGCAAAATACTTTAGACTGTGTTGTTACTATCAAAAGTAAAGGAAACAAAATACATATGGAATTTTAATTTGAAAAATCATGACAATAAATATCACTTTTATGCCTGAAATCACATTATATATATATATATATATATATATATATATATATATATATATATATATATACATATAGTGTTTTAATTTTTTTCTCGCACTGCCAGCAGCACCTCTCGTTGTCCACTGGGTCAGGGTTTTGGCCTCTCGTAACTTCTCTGAACTTACTCTGACAATTTCTTAGGGTGTTGAGGAGAGCAAGTCATCCTGGTGCCACCTCATATTGCTGTTGGGGGGATGAGATTTTACTATGCCCTGTCTTTCCTGTTTTCCTGCATGATTGCATCTTGGCAGCCTATGGGTGTGCATGCAATGGTGAGGTTCTGATTTACTCTCCATCCATAATGGTGACTCATCCAGTATCATCTTTCCTCCCCCCTAAGAACAATACCCTATCCATGTCCCTGACTTATAAAAGAAATCAAATATGAAAAGCTCCAAGCAAGCACTCTCACCCACCAAGGATGGGCACACCCTCACCCCAGTGCCTCAGGTGCCCAAGTCTCTATTTGAGCTCATGTAGTCTTGACTATAGTCAGGGCTCTATCCCTCTGTGCCAAGCTGCTGACAAATTTGTTGCCTTTTGCTTTCGTGCAATCAGGAGAAATGAAACCTACATTTTTTTATTTCAGCTAACTGTTTTGCAAAAGTTGCATTTGTCAATATCAAAAGGCTATTGTGGCCTGAATTTGATCTTAGTATCAGATGACATCTTTGTAGTACTCGTAGCTATTCATATTAAATTTCCCTGCCGAATCACGTGGATTGTTATACTTTTACTGTACATTGTATTATCTGATAAACAGGAAAAGCAGCTAGCAGAATCTGAAATTTGCATGCCTGTCAGAACAAGAAAATATGCATGTATATTGCTATAACATTTATAATGAAGCAATATAACTTTTTATGTGTTGAATATTATTTCTACTTCTGCTTTCAAGATGTCACTAATGATATGACTTAGAATGTGAAATCTGCACTTCTGTTTTCAAACGAATACAGAAAGCAGGGCGCCTTTATTGTTATATAACATTATTGTTGGTATTTAGCCACATAGGACCATATCTCTGAAATCATTAGAAGTATTCAGAAAAAAATGCCTCAAAAGAATATGCCATGATCTTTTCTGCAGAATGCATTTTAGTTGGTAGCTCCAGGTGTAAAAACATGCACACAAGTTTATCTTCATATATTGGATTTTACTGCATGTGAGTCTGCTTTAAGGAGGCAGTTACAATTCAAGTCAAAAAAGTTTTTCTATTCAGGAGAAATACATCCAACTTTTACTTCTGATGTAATTGCAGCTTAGTAAAGAGGTACCATAGACTTGCATTCATCATTCTGAGTGGAAGCCAGATACCTACTCACAGTTCAAGTCAAGTATAATGCAAAATTTCTGAGTGAAAGTGAAGGTATATGAACACCTATAGTTTGAACCAAAGCATACAAGATAATTGTTATTCCACTATTACACTTCATTTTAAAACTTTTATTGACAATGGCAATGGGACAATTATCTAACAAAACTCTCCTAAGTCTGTTGTTTTACCCCGTGGGACATCAGAGAACCACATTACTAAATTAGACTCCATGACATTAGCTGCTTCAGATCATGTCATTTGAGTCATGATAGGTTACAACTAAAAAGTACTCTTCATCCCGGAGAACTATAATAATCTTTTAGTCTTTTGTAATCAGAACTCAGCAATGATATATATTCTGGGAGAGTTCTGAATTCTTTGTATTGAACAGAGGGTTAAATGCCTTCTTCCAGTGGAAATTAAGTGTAATATAAAATGTATGCACCCCCCACTGAAGGTCTATGAACCCCTATAATTGGTACTTTTGTATAAAATGCCATATGCCAGTCATTTATAAATCATTGCAAAATACCCAGGCTGTGACAACAGCATGTTCCCCTACGTAGATACACCAAAGTCTGCAATTCTGCCTTAAAGATTTCATCGCAACACTTAAATTACTTGAAACCATGATATCTGATTTACAAAAATTATCCTCATAACATAAATAATATAACAGTATTACCAGGGCACTGGCAAATTAGTATTAGGACTATTAAAGCGACCCATGAATCTAAGTTAGTTTCTAAAGATACAGATAACTGTAAATCCTTCTTTACCTATGTTAGGAAAATTAAAGCACAGTGCCCAACAAAGCACAGAACTTGTCCTAGTCACCACTCATTTTGCCCCAAGAGACATTTCCAATTTACTACAAACATGTTAATGCAAACTTCACCCCTGGAGCACCTTTCCAAGCACCACATATCTCAGAATCCCTAATACCCTACACTTTCACTAAGGAACATCTCCTCCCTAAGAACTCTTCTCCTGCAGATACTTTCTTCTCCATACAGTTACCCATCCTTCTTATTCTTCCTATTTCAACAATATCATGGATATAAGAAGTTGTCCTGAGGCTGTATCACATATAAATACTCAACTTTCACTCTATATTTCTCCCTCTATGGTGCATTCTACTCATATTATTCATAAAAAGTCCACAGAAAGTCTGGATTGTCTGAACTGGGGCCATAAATACTGCAAAACATTCATCAGCTTCCCTTTGTGTCTACCCATATGCCAAAATCATTGTCTTTCAAATATTTCACCACTTTGTTTAAAGTTGTCTTTATCGTAATAACTACCCTCTTCTTTTTACCTCTATTCACTGAGCTAAAGCCATGGAAGTCCAGAACATTCCTTCCATTCTCTTCATTTCCAACCTTCTTATTTTACCCCTGCAGGAAAAAATACATCTCCTTTCTGTCCATGCACTTTTCTCAAAATCCTCTACCTCTTGACAGGGTGACACCCTCAAATAGTCTATGACAGTAAGTAAAAATCTATGTCTCACTTCCACTGTCATCTCCCTTCTTCCACATTATTGTGATCTCCTCATATTGGCTTTTTCCTCTGCTTTTTTTATTCCGGGCTGAGTCTAAGAGGGGCCTTTTACCAAAAGGTCTACATACAGATATTAAAACCATGATTGAATGTGGAGTATACTGTGCCACTAGGGCTCATGGCTCTCCCATTAATCCCTCCCCAAAAAATGTTTAGTCTCCCATAAACCGAGTGAATCTTTTTTCTTTACCCATCTGGCCCATTTGTTCCACTGGGATATCAGCCAAGCATCTCATGGTTAGGTGAGAATCATAGAAACTCTTTGTTCTTGCCCAAGCATCATAATTAGACAATTGTGCCCCCCTCTGGCAGGAGGTGGGCAGTCGAGACCAAACCTGCTTGAAGTCTAAAGTAATTGGCTGCCTTTTTCTCCTTCCTCTGAACACACAGAGAGCACCTTCTGTCAGTAGGATATACATTGCATATCAGAACTGAGCTGTCCTTTGCTTCTGGAATGTGCATAAGCTCGGCAAACAAACAGCTTACCAAAACTCTGTCACCTCATCTGCTACTCACTTGAGAAAAGCATTTCCATATGGGGAAAAACTGTATATTTCACAAAATGTTTTATTCAAGGATTAAGTGCTTTTGTCAGATTGTACCCAATGACTTCTTCAGAATTCATTATATTTCTGCAAGTTAACAACATATTTATACTCCACATAATTAGGTGTAATACAACAATTATACAATAAATTAATTAATCCATAATTCTCAATCTAAAAAACATTCACATATTGTCATTAAAAACAATAAACAATAATAAAAAAATATACATTATTCACTTCTTCTTTCACACTTTATAAGATTTTAAATACAATACACTGGCAATAGATATATAGTCATTAAGACATGGGAAGACAGCATTTAACTTCAATTGCCACAACATTTACTTATATTCAATCAAGTCTTCCCATGGTCCACCCCTAGCATTCTGAAATACTGGGTCTATATTATTCAGTCAAAGATTTCTAACTTCGAATACCATATGGCCAACACAGTATGGTTGAAGACACCTCCAAGACTGCACTATAATGCAGTAAAGGAATGACTTCCCTTTACTGCACTGTAGTGCAATCTCGGAGTTGGTATATTTAAAGAGCTGGGGCTGTGGGAGGTGCACGGGAGCTTGCCCCCCTGCTTTAACATCATAGGTAATTTTTTTTTCCTCCGTTTTCGAAGTTTTCTAACTTCGACCAAATTGTGTCAGCCATATGGTATTCGAAGTTAGAAATATTCGATTAAATAATATAGACCCGAAATGCTACATTGATAACAAAAAAAATAAATAAATAAAGGAGTGTTCTGGAAATATCTGTTTATGTTTAAATAACAATTTTTTTATATTCTTATTCTTAATGTCTGAGTTGTGTTCATATACTCGCTCCTTTAGCTTCTATTTAGTTTTTCCTATATAGAATCCAGAACAATGTGTACACTTTGCTAAATATATAATACCCTGGGTATTGCAAGAGCAATAACATGGGCTTGTAAAGACCCTGGTAGATGTTAGGCTAAAATAAACCTATGAACCATAGGCCTTTTTATATACCAAAAAGAGCATATGATTGTGTCAGTCATAAGTTGCTCCTTCACAAACTTATTTAATTGGACTTACCTACATTATCATCATCACCATCATCATCAGCCCCATTTTCCCATTTTCTACATGGGGTCGGGGTATTGCGTTAACTGTCACTATCTCATAGGATCATAAAATCATAGGAAGTTACTAGGCTATTGGCCCTAAGGCCCTTATAAACCTAGCCAAGAGTTTAGCCCATGTTTAGACAAGTCAGCACCCAAAGCTCCTGTCCAACAGGGACAAAGGTGGAATCCCAGGGGTATATTTTCTGTTTCCCATCCAGTTATCCAGGTTGTGCTTAAAAAGGGATAATGAGGTACTCTGCTTAACATGGAGAGGGAGTCTATTCCTCAGAAGGGGAAGTCTCTGGAAAACAAATCTGTCCCGCTAACAAGTCCTGTAGATGTCACAGACCTCGAGTGGCTCTTGACTTGTGGATATGCAGCTGTCCCATCAAGGTGGGGACTAAGATTGCTTTGTATGTCAGACAGAGGTCACCTCTGAGGAGTCTGTAGACAGTGGTCCAGGGAAGTAAATATTGTGGGAAGAAATATCTGGGGAATTGTTTGGCTAGGCTTGTATAGCCCCTAGGGCCGATAGCCTATTACCAACCTATGAACCTATGAAACTGAGGAGAGGAACAGGGATTTTAGCCTATCTGTGTAGGGTAGATGTTTGAGGCCTTGGATTCTCCTAGTGAGGAACCTCTTTGGTCTCTCCAGCTGCTTCATGTGCTTTGTGAGGTACATGCCGAAGGGGGTGTTGTACTCAATAATTGATCTTATAAGGAAGAAATACAGGGATGTTATGACCTCCTTGTCCCTGGATGAGATACCCTTACTTGTGAGGTGGGCCATGTAGAAAGCTTTCTGTACAACGGAAGCAACGTGGTGGTCAAAACTCAGGTTGCTATCAACCTGGGTGCCCAAATCTCTCACAACTGATTGCATCCTTAGGACATTGTTATTAATGTGATAATATGTGGGGATGTCACTCTCCCCAAAGGGGATGATGATGCATTTTTTTGGCATTCATGTTGAGGCCTCGTTTCTGGCACCAGTCATATGTTTGTGTGAGACTCCCTTGGAGGATGTCCACATCATGTGGAGAATTGATGACTGTACCCAGCTTGCAGTCATCGGCAAACTTGGTCAGCCATAGCCCACTGGCCTGCACCTCAGAGAAATATAACCCGAATAACAGTGGCCCCAAGACTGATCCCTGGGGTATGCTGCTCGTGACAGGTCTACTGCTTGAGGTGGCATCTCCTATTTTGATTAGGTGGGTTCTATCCATGATCCAGTTTGCTACACATCTGGTTACATATGGATTGATGCCTAATTGAGAGAGGTTATCTATTATGCCCAAGTGGGGAATAACGTTAAAGGCTTTGGCCACGTCAAAGTAGGTGGTGTGCACCATCTTCCTGTTGTCCATTGCTTTGGTGACTGTCTCAAAGAAGTCCACCAGATTTAACAGACATGACCTCCCCTTGACAAAGCCAAACTGTGTGGGATCGAGTGTTTAGAGGTTGCCAATGTCCCTGTTAATGAGGTCCATGATAATCCATTCCATGGCCTTAGAGATCAGGCTAATTAGGATGATGAGTCTATAATTTCTCAGATCGATGAATACTCCACCTTTGTGTAAGGGGATGACACTGGCTGTCCTCCACTCAGCTGGGACAAAGCCAGTACTCAGGCTTTGGTTGAATAGAGTGCCTAATGGTGCTGCAAGTTCATTCCTGAGTTCATGTAGGATGCAGCCTGAGATGTTATCAGGATCCCACGGAGGCTGTATGTTTTGGCTTTTAAAAGGATAACCTGTTCCCTAGAGATAAAGGGAGGGGTCAGGTACTGGGGATGTCCTGATTTACTGATGGGGAGACAGAGGGGTGAAGTTTTCACTGAATCTGTCAGACAGTAGGTTGGCTATATCTACAGCATTTGTGTATGTGGTGTCCTTAACCTCCAGTTCTGAACAGATCTGGGTGCTTCCTTTGAGATTGTGGGCATATGTGAAGAAGGCCTTATGATTGTCTCTAGTAGAAGTGGCCAATTTGGACTCAAAGTTGGCTTTAGAGGATTTCACTAGTGCTCTTCTTTGCTTGTTCAGCCTAAGGAAAGATTGCTTCCAATTGGGCACCTGCTCTTTCTTGCTCCTGGACAGAAATTTTTTCCTTTTGTCATATAGTTTATTTAATGCAGATGTCCACCAGACAGGTTTACTCTTCCTTGCTGAGAATGATTTTGTCCTGTTGGGTATTTCTGATTCCATGCATCTATATAAATGCTTATATGGTACTTTGGTGTAGATTTGGACATTGATGCCAGTTCCTACAGAGGGGGAGGGGGCTGTGAAGCTGAGCTGTTTATACCATCCATCAGGAGGTTGAAATCAGCTTTGTAGAAGTTTTTTTGTTTGACCCTAGCTAGATGGGTCTCAGGGGAGATGGTGACTTTGAAAATGACCGTTTTATGGTTGGATCTTACCAGGAAGGATGATACTGTAGGGGTACTGCAGTGGTTACGTATGCTGGTTAATACCAAGTCCAAGATATTATCACCTCTTGTGAGGGTATCAGTTAGTTTTTCCAAGGCACTTGCATTGATAAAATCAAGGAATCTCTTGGCATTTGTGTTCTGGTATGAGTAGTTTTTTTTTCAGTCTATGCTTGGGTAGTTAAAGTCACCCAGGATCAGGGTAAAGGGTTGAATCTTGATAGATTCGTAGAGGTCCAGATAGGTGGACTGGGCATCTTGAGTCAAATTTGGGGGCCTATAGCTAGCTATGATTTGAATAGGGGTCTTGTCAATGGTTAACTGCACCTGGAGTTTCTTCTGTGTGTCATACTGTTTGACCAGCCTGGGGGTATGTGTGTCCTTAATATATATTGAAACTCTACCTCCTGTGGCTTTGCTGACTATAGTTTAGGGTCTGAAAGTATGACAGGATGAGTAACCAGGTAAGGCTGGGGTGCTTTCCACAGCTTTGAATCAGGTTTCTATGACTGCACAAATGTCAGCATCTTCCAGGTTTAAACATGCATCCATCACCTGTATGAACAGCAGTGGGCTCAGAGCTGAACCCTAGTAAATACCCACTCCCACTGGGAACCCCTTGTGAGACCAAACACTGTTTGTACTGGAGCCACTGGGTCATTGTACGTATCCTGCACTAATTCTACCAATGTTTCTGGGACTTTGAATCACTGTAGTAATGCCCAGATCAGCTTTCATGGGACCTTATCATATACCTTCTCCAAGTTTAGGAATTCCCAGTTGGACTCTTTCCTCATCTCTAGCTTATTTTCAACTATCTGTCTCACTCCAAACATTGGGTCAGTTGTGCTGCATCCTGATCTGAATCCAAACTGCTTGTTTCTCATCTTACATTTTACTACTCTGCATACCTATTTATCAATCACCCTTTCCAGAACTTTCATGCAATGTGATAGGACTTTGATTCCAATGTACTGCCCACAGTTGTCCATTTTGTTCTTGTACACTGGCACAAGTATGCTTATTCTCCAGTCATCTGCAATATGCCTTTCTCTCCACACTGCTACGCGTACCCTCAGGAGCCATTTTTCCCCTCCCTCACCCAGCATCTTTATCATATCTGCTGTGACCTCATCTGAGCCTGCTGCTTTCCCTGGCTTCATTTCCTTATAGCTGTTATTACTTCTTCCAGTGTGGGCTCCTCTTCTTCTCTCATCATAGGCTGTTTCTGGGGCAATACAGCTTCTGTGGGGTTTTCTTCATTCAGAAGCTGCTGGAAATATTCCTTCCATCTGCCTTTGATGTCCTGTGGACTGCTGAGCAGATTTTTGCTGGCATCCCTTATGAAGGGTGTCTGACTATCTTCTTTTTCTTTCTGTCTTTGCCTTGCAACCATATATAGTTTCTTTGTACCAGCTACTGAGTCACTTTCCAGAAATTGGTAGAGTGCCTCCAATGCCCTATTATTTGCTATTGCAACACCTTTCTTAGCTACATTGTTAGCCAACCAGTAGTCCTTCTTAGCCTAGTCGGTCATTTCTGTCTCCCACTTCTTCCTGCACTCCTTCTCTCTTTTGATGACTTCCTGGATTTCTGCATTCCACCACCAGCTTCCTTATGTACCTTATTTCCATACCTGTCTCAGCCATGTATCTGCTCTTTAGTCCTAACACATGCTATTTTGAGGGGCTGCCATTCTTCTTCAACTCCACCTATTTCCTCATCTTCTTGGGGTACTAGAGCCCTGAATAATTCCTTGAACTGCTGTCTTTTCTCTCCAGTCAACTTCCAGCTCTTCAGCCTTGTCTCTGTTGATCTTAGAGCCTTCTCTGACCAATGCTTACAGATTTATTTATTTTTTATTTATTTATTTATTTATTTATTTAACATTTGTTGACCGGGAATGTCCGACTAGGTTCCACAGAGCCTGTTTTCAGCGGAGGCCCGGAGAGAAACGCTCCAGATGCATGTCTTTGGAATGTGGGAGGAAACCGGAGTACCCGGAGGAATCCCACGCGAACACAGGGAGAACATGCAAACTCCACACAGAAGGCACCCCAGCCGAGAATCGAACCGGAGAACTTCTTGCTGTGAGGTGACAACGTTAACCGCTGCACCACTGTGCCGCCCAGTGCCACCCAAAACAGATGATTTTGACAACTAGTGGTTTATGCTGTGGGCCAACTATTTCAATGGGATGACTTTGCAATCATCAGTTCTACCCCAATGCCTTTTTCTTACTAGAAGGAAGTCTACTTGAGTTGCATGTTGGCTACTCATGTATATGATCTTGTGACTGTGTCTCTTTCTGAACCATGTGTTGGCTACTATCAAGCCATTTGCCAGACAGAAGTCTAGAATGCCTTCTCCTTCTTTATTCCTGTTGCCACCCCCCCTCCCCCCACCACCACCATGTGGACCTAGGCAGTCCTCATATCCTGTTCTGTCTGTACTGATATGTGAATTCAAGTCACCTATTATCAACACCTGTTCATGTTGTCCTAGGTCCTATAACTGCTGTCTGAATTCACTCCTTTCCTCACTATCACAGCCCTGCTGTGGGGTATAGGCAGAAATTATGAATACTGCCCTATCATAACACTGGAGTCTGATTGCCATGACTCTGTCATTAATTCATATGACTTCTGAAGCCTCTGTCTCACCACAGTTCCCACAACATTTCTAGCCTGCCCCCCTCCTGAGTATTAGACTCTGGATCCCAAGCCAAGTGGCTTTGCTGCACTGCCCTTCCATCTTGTCTCTTGGATACATAGAATATCCAGCCTGTTCTGTATCATCATGTGATCCACTTCCAAGCTGCATCCTATCAGTGATCCTACATTAAGTGTAGTAATTCTCAGTTTATGTGTGGCAGGTTGATTGGCTTACATCCAGCTTTCATTCAACAGAGCTATCCTAGGTAACCCAGGATGGGTCACTAGACACCAGCCAGCCAGTAAGTTATTGATCCAGGGATGCTGGGCTTTATGGTGGGAATGCATTTTCCAATACGAGCACATAAACCCCTCCCACCGGTACCATGGGTCCCTACCACTGGTTGGCTCCTCAACCCACTTATCACTGGTGACTACCCATGCCCATTTTGTCAACATTAGTCAACATGACAGAATCACCTAGAGCCATATTTTACACCATGAAGTGGCTAGCCCTACCACGGCATGCAGTCTATGATCCATGTTCTCCTATATTGAGGATACTGTGCACTACAGTAGATGCCCAAAGCGGTTGGTCTGTATAACTCTTCCCCATAGGGCACCATGCAGAGTCTGTGCTGCTCCCCACAGCTCCATTCTTTGGTGAGTTTTGAGATGGAAAAACTCAGCATGTATTTCAAAGGTGGGAGGAACCCCATAGAGACACAGGAAGAACATGCAAAATCCAAATAGGCATTGTTCAGAGGTCAGGATCAAACCTTGTATCTTGTGCAAGGGAGGCAAAGACCTTAAACATTATGCCAACTGGTCTCTTTAGGTATGCCCATATTGTCTGAAAATGGCAAGCAGAATCTTCACAGTTCTATATGTCAAGCAATCTGTCCCAGCAAGTGTTTCACAAGTCCCTATGCTCAGGCTAAGTCTTTTATCTGTTGCTGTTAATAAGATATCACTACAGACATCATGATTTTGACTTATATATGTCTGGTCAGATTATTCCTCTATCTATAGATACTTGTAAGATCACTGTCATTTTTCTGGTCTGGACAACTGGTTTCCATGGTTGTCAATTTGACATCATGTTACAAAATACACTGGTACAAAGCTGACAACACCAAATTCATGGTTACCTAGAGTTGGTGCTTTCTAATGTGTTTCATTGTTTTTGTTATCCTTGAAGCAGTTATGGTGAGACCCTTTATGTCTGGAAACTCATGTGATTGAATTACATCACTTCTGTAAGGCAAACCATCCAAAAAGCTTTATCACAGCTTATGTATTTCTCCTCATACCTCTGTCATGAAAACATGCAGACCCTCAATAAAAACTTATGTGTGCTTCAATAGCTCAAAATGTGATGTCACCATTATCAACTGACACTGCAGTCCAGCTATTTTCACTTTATATGATTTGCAACTTACACATCACAGTTCTGCAGTTCTTATCTATATCCGTTTAAAATATTTTGCCATTTTTGACTAGCAACATATTATACAGACAGTTAAAGTCTGCTTAACATATTTGTATTAACATTGCATATGTGAACTTCATGTTTATTATTTTGTTTTTCCTGTTATTTATAACAATACTTTTATTACATTAATTATTTATTATTGTGGTACTATTACTTACTGCAAAATTAAATAAGCGCTTCAGTAAAAGCTAACTTGTTTAGAGAATCATGTACTTCATGGCCACTGTGTTGTCAATTTGGAGATGAAACAAATTTAGGTTCATTTTTTCACGTATGCTCTCTGCCAGGTAGTAGTGGATATAGATAGTGAAATCATGTACTTTCATAATTTTGTCTTACCAGACCATCAGTCTTTTCCTTACTGGACACCTTCTCAGACTGGGTGAATGATACTTTCTTTAGTGTGTCATTTTGGAAGACTATGTCCTGGACAACACCTAAAATGATTAATAGTGGTACACCACCATCCAGTGCAGTCATTAATTTCATCCCTGCTCTCCGTGATTCACATGGTTCAGTACTCCTTGTTAGTCACACTATTGTTATTCGTTAGCTCATAATATACTAATTATGTATCTCATCCTGCCTCTTCCATATCAGACATACTACTTTTTTGTGCTGTTTAATGTGATTTAAAATGTGTTTTCTTTGTATTTCTGGTCAGTTGCTTCCACATTTAATTGTTCTGCTTCATCTTGTCACTTTTCCCTTTAATGCATGATCCATGTTAAAGATATTTTACATGGAGTCACAGCCAAAATTGTCAAAGTACATTCAGCTACACCCAATAGATTGAACAAGCCTCCTTTAAAAAATGGCAATGTACATGATGACACTTCTAAGTAATATAACTGTCACTGAAGTCATGATACCTTGGGAGTAGGTAAGTTATAAATCACTTCATATGGGGCCTTTTTGATCTGCAGTGCAGAACTGAATCAACTTCAACAATGGAATGGCAAACATTTGTTTCTGTAAGGAAAATTGATTTACCCAAGTGAAATGTATTTGCTTTTTTTGCCTTTACTAATTACTTTTATCATATTGCATTCTGCTAATTCCCACAGCTCAATTACATCATTATGCTGTTGTTTTAATAAACACACTTATTATAAATGATAGTAAATCTTTCTTAGACAATAGTGTTTTCATAAATTTTCATTGTGCTTTCCATTTACTGGCCTAATCTTAATGCTACAGATAGGTCTCATACTAAATGACAGTACTCTGTTAGAGTGCATAATTCTACTATATAGGTAGATATACTTTCATCTGACCCTTTAATTCCTTGCTTAAATTTGTATTGTGCTGTAGTTACTGGCCATTTCAGGACCTAACTTAATTACTAAATTATAATTATCATCAAAATTATTTTGTCTTCTGCTGTTCAGATGTTAATAAGCTACTTGCCAACCCATAACTTATGGTAGCCTTTACAGAAAGCAAGGTGGACATCTTTTGGTTCTTTCAGTGGTATCAACTTCAAATAGCATTCAACAGTTTTAACATATGTAAGCCAATCTTCCATTTAGTTATGATTATCCAAACACTCAGCAGTTTGTAATAAAATCAGCAACTTAACTTTAGTTGTTGTCTCATACAAACTTAAGTATAAATCAAATAAATTACCGGTGTCTGAAAGGACACCCAATATTGCCTTGATAATTTATTTCAGCACACATGACCTTTATATACAAATTGCATCTGATGAATTCAATGAATAGTCTCCAGTTATAGCAGAAGATTATTTTGTCGCTTATTTAAGTAAGTCAAAGCATGCCTGTATCACACCGAAAATTCATGTTTCAGAGAGCTATTAATAAGCACTATGCATTTTTACCACTAGATAGTGTAAAACTGTGTCATGTGATAGAATGCCGTATACATGAATTATAATAAATAGATCCATTTAGAAATGTCCATAATGTGATCACTGATTAGCTCATTTTCTTACTAAAACACTTTGTGATCTAACTGCTATATTTCCCTGCTGATGCTATTTTCTGTTTTTTTTTTTTCTTTTTTTATTTTCCCTTTGATCTGAAACTTTACATTTTGGATGAACAATTTTTTTTGCAAATTATACCAGTCATATTACTAGTTTATGTTTTTACCACCAAAAGGTGTTAAGCATAAACATAAAAATCACTGCTTTAAATAGACAGACCTGGGAGAAGTATGGTGCATGTTCACTACAACTTGAAACTTCTGGGAATTGCATACTTGTGTAGTTTATGCATGACACACAGCTGTGAACAACACCAGATTTGCATGTAATGACAATATTTTTTAATTCAGTTGTGCAGTACTGATTTTTGAATTTTGCTAATATAAAAAGATAAAACAACACACTGCCCACAAACTGCATTTATGAATGATTGTGAAAATATATGTGGTAGTCAATTTCTAAAATGCAGGGTAAAACTGGAAACATTTCATTACATTTAGCTGTGGTTGAAAGAAGTATTACAGTGTGGTTACATGCTTCCTAAATGACTTTTAATTAATTGTAAAACATGACTGAAATGCCCCTTATAATTATGTTAACTCATTAGTCAATATTTAGATCAAAATGATACCATCCCCCACTCTGGAATTATAGATAAGCTCACTAAACTAGGTATAAATCCCTATGTCACAAGATGGGTTGCCAACTGGCTCACGGACAGAACCCACACTGTGAAATTAGCGGATTCCAAATCCGACATCAGACCAGTGACAAGTGGAGTACCACAGGGTTCAGTCCTGGGTCCTCTCCTGTTTGGTATCTACTTCTCTGAAGTGCAGGCCAACACAGAAGGTCTTTGGCTAACAAAGTTTGCAGATGACTGCAAACTAGGAGCCATAATCGAAACTCCTAACGATGTGGACAAACTACAAAAGGGCCTCACTGAGACAGATACCTGGTGTCAAAGCCATGGCCTGAAGCTCAATGCCAAAAAGTGTATTGTCATCCCCTTTGGTAAAAACTCTGTACCCTTGAACTACCACATAGCTGGTAGTCTACTTAATGCCGAAAATGTGATGAGACCTTGGGACACAGGTGGACCATAGTCTCTCCTTTGATAATCTCATTGCCACAGTGGTCAGGAAATCCTTCTACGTGGCTCATCTCATCACAAAAGGATTCTCATCCAGAAAAAAAGAGGTCATTGTTCCCCTCTACTCATCACTCATTAGACCCATTATAGAGTACAACGCCCTTTTGGTATGTACCTTACAAGACATCTACAACAACTGGAAAGACCACAGAAATACCTCACAAAGAGGATTACTGGCCTCAAACAGATGCCCTATGCAGACCGTCTAAAAAAGCTACAGCTTTACTCCATCGCATATCGCCTACTCAGGGGCGATCTCTGCCTAACATACAAATCTATGTCAAACTCAGAGCTGTTGGACATGCTCCACTTAAAGAAATCCCAATCCCTCCAAGCTACACGCTCTAGGGACCTTAACCTTGTCACCACAATAAACAGAACATGCTGGAGGGATAGATTCCTGTCCCAGAGACTTCCCATACTCTGGAACAGACTACCTATCTATGTCAAACAGAGCTCCTCATTAGCACTCTTCAAGAAAAATCTTGATGATTGGATGGGAAATGGGAAATTCACCCCGGGGATCACTTCTGTGGCTCTGCTCGACAGGGGCACAGGAAAATAATTTTCTTGGGTGGCGAAAGCCAGGGTACATTTTTTTAGCTAGGCTTGTATGGGCCCTAGTGCCGATGACCTAGTACCTACCTATGAACCTATGAGCATAAAAAAACAGGAACATGTTTAGCAAAGTACTGAAGGTGTTAAACTGCTAAGACAGGATTTGAACTGCATTTTATCATTTTCTACTTCCATGCTATGTGATCTGAGTTGAACCAGACATTTAGTAGCCCTTTTCTTCTGTGTCGTCACTATAGAAAGAACCTGAGCATTTATATGAGACTGATCTGCTGCTATAGATAGTTAGATAGCTACTCAGATATCTAGACAGACAAACAGATGGGTGGCAGCTATTATTCAGAATACTATTTGCATACAAAAGCATATAGGGGCTACTTGAATTTAAGAGAAATTTGAGTCAAAATATAAAGAATAATGTAAATAAATGGAGCATAAAAAATCATCAAACTCTTTCAGTTTTGTCTAGATTTCATAATGATGATGTGATTTCATCACAAATTTAAACACTTCAGCCTTCTGTTCGTAAAGTTGCTAATCAATAGGTACAAATTTCCATGCCCATGTTTTAAAGGTTGTACTTCGGTTATGTTATACGTATGTATAAGCAAAGAATACTGTGCTTTCTTCCAGCTGCACACCCATTGTTTTCACATCTTGCCTAAACATGTAGAACAGTTTAAATATAAGCAACAGCCCATAGAAACTGCCTGAGTATCCCCAACTGTGAGGCTGTGGTCTACAAGCAGATGAGACTCAAGCAGTTAAGGTATGTCCTATCTTGCTGCATATTAATCTGTAAACTTCAGGAAGATGAGACGTAATAAAATCTTTATTTCTACTGATCTATCCAGTCCTTCTCATAAAATATATATAGTATAACACAATAAAGTAAAATAAATGATTGCAGAGAATAATTAATGAATACATAAATAGTTTGATAGCAAAACTGTTAGGCAGCAGTGATGCAGGTTTCCATTTGCCTTTTACAAACTGTATTATTGTTTTTTTATTTTGCCATCATTAATTGAAGACAACCAGTTGCACATGGCCAGGACAGGAGTGAAGACAAAAAAATATCAAATTCAGGTTGGGCTGCCCTTAGTCACCATTCCTTCATCCTTTTCACAGTTCTTGTTTTAAAAAGTAATAATTTAGTCTACTTTGAATTATTTTCTAATGTTTAACTGTAAATATTGGAATCTTGTGTAGAATGTATTTTTTACTCATTTTTTTTATTTTGAAATAAAACACAAAACTTTTAATTACAATTAAATAAATTGAATAATTAATTAGCTATTTACAATATTTATATTTAGCTTGACATAAGTAGACTTTAGATAGTATTTGATATAAACAAGTGATGATAAGTCAAAACAAATAAATATTGCATCATGAGGTGACTGAGACTGATTATAATGTGTCAGGTCTGTATTAATTGATCAAATGTTTAGTTAATCGAATAACTAAACGTCGATTACTAATAATCGAACACACAAAGCCGTGAATGGCAGTTTCCACTCAGGGAAGTAATTTGGTCATTGTGTGGAGTTTGCCCCTTCTTCTATGTGGAGTGATCTTGGAGTTGGTATGTTTAGTTAGGGGGTGTGTGAGGTGCACAGCCCCCCCACATTGAGGGTGTGAAGCTCCTCACTTCATTTATGTTTTTTTTTTTTTTTTCGTTGGGCAATGGCATTGTTTCCCCGAGTGGAAACTGCCACTCAATATTTTGTGTGTGCAGTTATTAGTGATCGAAGTTTAGTTATTCCCTTAACTAAACGTTCAATCGTCTGATATAGACGCAAAGTGTCAATCAATGACAGAACACTTTTCCATGGATTATTAACTAATGTTTTAGGGAATATTCTTAGTTCTTTGACTTTTATTTCCATTGATGCTCTCTTCTTCAATGGACACAGAAAGTCCTCCATGGTAGGGGATATGTTAGAATTTCACTTCATGGTTATACATTTTCTAGCTATTGCTAGTATTGTCAACAGTTGATATAAATTTGTTTTATTCATGGGAGGACCTTCATTTATATTCAATAAAATGAAAGCTTTAGTCATAACAAATGTGTCTGTGAAAATTGCTTGTAATAAATTATTAACATCATTCCAAAAATTTTTATCTGCATACAGTCATAAAAAATATGAGGCCAATCCACTTCAAACACTCGTTGACCTCTCCAGTATAACCCTTTACTAGAAGTATTGATTTTTTAAAAATTTTCAGGGGTTAAGAAGGATCTATGCAGAAATTTCCAAATAAATATTCTCTAATACTGAGAATATGATGTTAACTTAACTGATAATAATATGTTAGATTTATTCTCTGAAGACAGAGGTGTCGATATTCCTTTAGTAATAAATTGCCACTAAGTTGTTTTGGGGGCTGATTTATAATGTTTTATTATATTATATAAGTAAGAAGTTTCATTTTTCATAATTGCATTATTGTAAATAATTCCAAACAATCCACTTATAAATTCTGGAGGATTTTTAAAGGAAGAGTTAGTTATTATTCTACATAGATCATTGGAGTATGTCAAAACATTCTGTAATATTAGCCAATCATGTGAGGTTAATTTAAAATTTGATGACAATTTTTGTGCATCTAAGACTTGTTGATTTTTCATGCATTGCAGCCAATATATTAAGTTCTTATGTTCCCAAGAAATAAGAATATCGCTATACATTCTATCTGGGAAGTTCTTAGTAATACTGAAAGGGATTAAAGTTATGAACCAAGTTTTTAAGTCTATATTCATATTAACAACTTTTCTAAAATTTTCAAAAAGGTGATTAACTAGATTTAGTTTAGTAAGTTTTGTGATATTATATTATATTAAGCACAGTGAATACCATAATTTATTGCCTGTGTTTATAATTAATGTATTTTTGGCAAGTTGTTTTCATTTATTATTATAGCTGTGTGTAATGATTTCCAGTTAGATGTATATTTAGGGTTTATCCAGACAATTACAGTTTTGAGTAAAGTAGCTCTTATATAAGATTCTGTGTCGGGAAAGTTTAGTCCTCCTTGTTCCCATTGTCTAATATGATGTGATAACACAATTCTATTTCTTTTAGGGTGCCAAAGGAACTGTAATAGTATTGAAATTATTTCTTTAAGATATCATTTCTCAGGCAATAGCAAGATAGTTTGCACTACATATAGGATTTTTGGAAGCAATACCATTTTTATTAGTTGTAATCTATCTTCAAAATCTATAAACATATTATTCCATTTGTTCACCAGTGATTTAATTATATCTATAATCTTCCTATAATTAACATTTAATATCTCATTTATATTTCCACATAAGACAATCCCTAGATAATTTAAGGTGGTTACTTGCTCGACAATGATGTGATTCCCATCAACTTGTATTCCTTTTTTTTGTTCAATAATAGGAATTTTGATTTAGATTTATTAAAATGAAGTCCTGAGATCTTATAAAATTGCTCTATCAATAAATCTACCTTGTATAGAACTTTTTTTGAGTTAGGCAGGGTAAGAAGAACATCATCATCAAAGAGCATAATCTTTGAACTATATTTTTCATATATATCTATTCCTAATATATTGGAGTTGCTCCTTATTAATATAGCAAGTATTTCTATATCTAATGCAAATAAAATGGGAGACATTGGGGCAACCTTGTTTAGTGCCTTTGGTAATTTGGATTGCCTTTGAAGTAAAGGGTCCCAATTTAGCATAAGTTAAGTATTTTCATAGACTTTCTTTATAAGTGTGATAAAAGAGAGGGGAAAATCAAATACTTCCAGGATTTTAATTAAATAATCACAGTTTAATGAACCAAAAGCCTTTTCTATGTTCAATCCAATTATCAAGGCTTCTTAATTTTCTCTATTTAAGTAATCAAGTAATGTCAATATCCTTTTTATGTTATCGTGTGTCTATTATTCATGAATCCAGTCTGATCATTGCTGATTAAATCAGATATTTGAACTTTTATTCTGCTTACTATGATTGACATGAATAATTTATAATAGATATTCAACAATGATATTGGTCTAAAAGAGTTAAAATAGACAGGGTCTTTGTTATCCTTTAAAATAGGGGTGATTAAAGAGTATCTCCATGGGGGAATTATGGAATGAGTTTGTATTTCAAAAAATGTTTTATGTAAAAATTAATTTATACTTGTGGGAAAAAAATTATACATTTCTGCAATTAATCCATCTATCCCCGGGGGACTTACCAGTTTTGCTTTCTTTAATCTCTTCCATAATTTCCTTGTATGTAATAGGTTTGTCCAATTCTATTTTTAATTCATTAGGTATTTTCCTAATTTTAGGAAGAATACTTTCTAAATTTAAATGTTCCTTTGTAGTACTTTTAGTTTTCTAATGCTCTGTGTAATGATTTTTAAATGCATCTAAAATATCACCTATTTCAGAAACTTTTTACCTTTCCTTTCATGCAAGACGTTAACAATAGAATTAGCTTTAGTTTGCATTTTAATTTTCATGGCTAGATTATGTAAGTGCTTTGATGAAATTCCATAAGAGTTTATTTCTAATCTTTCCATGGCTAAGTTGGTTTTATGAGTTAGTATTTCATTATATATTTTATTTACTTCTTCTATCTTGTTTTTGTTATCATGTGAATTAAAGTCTTTTTTAGATTTAAATGGCAAAAGTTGTTTTTGTAATTCTTGCAATTCTGATTCCCATTCTTTAATTTTATTTTTGAACCAGCTAAGGGTTTTACCATATGTATAAGCTTTTAAAGAATCCCAAACCACAACTATGCTTACATCTGGTTTATAATTAATATCTAAAAAAGTTGTAATTAATTGTTTAACCATTGTTTAAATTCTTTAATTTTTGTGATATATGATGGAATTCTAGAGTTGAGTGTTAATGGCCTAAATCTATTTGAATTTTCAAGATAAGAGAATTATCTGAGAAAGAACATGGGATTATTGAAAAATTAGTGATTTTTGAGCAAAGATCCTGAGAAACATATATTTTGTTTATTCTGGTTTGGGTTCCAAATTTAAAATCTTGATGAGAAAATAGTAATGATTTACTACTTATAGTATTATAGGTGTCACTTAATTTTAATGCTACAATCCATCTTTTTAGAAGTTTTGCTAAAGATTTTAAACGTGGGAATTTCTTATTTGTGGTTTTAGAAGTGTCAGTGATACAATTAAAATCACCGCCTATTATCAAGTTTCCTTTAAATATACTTGTTATAAGATCTAAATTTTTCTTGACAGTTCCCACCCCAATACCAGGAATCCAGTATAAGTTTACTAATGTCCATATTCTATTACTAAATTTCAATATGACAATAGTTATAAGACCATTACTGTCTACATGTTTGTGAATAATCTCTGGGCTTAGAGAACTGTTTTTCCATAAGATTGCTACACCTCTAGTCTTTAATTTATATGAGGAACAACTAAGAATCCTATAATCACTTGAATTCCATATAAATTTATCATTCATTTTAAAGTGTGTTTCCCGTAAGAATATTATTTAGGCTCTATTTAACTTTAAATATTTTAGCACATTAGATCTCTTGTTTGGATTATTTAAGGCATTAGTATTTAATGATAGCAATGTGAAGTCCATTTCAGATTGTTTGTAGAAAAATAATTGTTGTATTGTTATTTTTAACATATAAAATGTCTCGTATAATTATTAATTTTATAATACCTTGTATACATCCTTCTATCTCAGTCAACAATCTTTTCTTCAAAAAGGACAATAAAGAAAAACTCATGTCAAGCTTAGAAAAACTAAATATGAATTTAAGTATTAAGAAAATTGATAAAGTTGTACTAGTGTAATTTTGATCCACTTCCAACATGGAATGAAAATCATTCCTGGTCCAACAGATAGGGAATAAATCAGTTGTACCAAACTCTCTAACTTTCTTTCCCATTTGTTTGAGCTCCATAAATAAATTGCAATTTAAAAAAGACTATTATGTGATTAAATAACTTTTGACATTTTATTATTTAACTTACCAGAATGTATGATTTCTTAGTATAATAGCATTTTTATCAAACATATCCTATTAAATCAAATGTAAAAATATCATATGAATAACTGATCTGTTATGTAACTCGTATATAAATTTAAGACACTTAGATTTAATAGTTTAGGGTTCCCCTAAAGGTTTAAAGGAGAGATATTAACTTGATAAAACTTTTTATTAGTTTCTTGCTTTATTTCCATCAGTCAACTTATAAACTATGTAATTGTTCTTTTTGAGAGCTGTTAAGATGTGTAATGTGTCCTCCATTGTAACCTACCATAACAATACTGTATATATTTCTAATTTAATTTAATTATTATTATATATCAACATACCATCTGACCATTTCCATTCTTTCCACATTGTTTATAAGTAATAACTAAATTGTTTATAATCAGGTGTATTCAAATTAGGATGTTATACTGTTTTAATAATGATCCAAGTTACATTCATTACAGTATAAAAGAGACTGTTTGCTCAACACTACCACTGAATATTCCTGAGTCACTTAAGACAGTTTAATAAATTTTAATCGCACTTCCCTCACTTCCCCTCTCCCCCTTCTCTCATCCACTCTCCAAACATTATGTTGAAATGACCAGTCTTAAGGTCCTATGCAAGTGTAAAAATACATATCAATATTGATATGATTTTAAATTAAGGCTATATTTGTGTTGTTCTTATATGACCTACTACTTGAGTTTAATATTTGCATATATTATATATATATATATATATGTGTGTATATATATATATATATATATATATATATATATATATATATATATATATATATGTATATATATATATATATATATATATATATATATATATATATAAATATTTGCATATATATATATTATGATGTAACATTTCACACCTGTCTTTTCCAATTTCCAGCAATATCATAAAGTAAGGTTGCGGGGGAATTGTACAAAGTGACCTATCAAATATCATACTACTATGAATGTAGTTTCATCATTTACTGACAATCAATGTTATTCAATGGTATATATATATATATATATATATATATATATATATATATATATATATATATATAAAATGCATTAAATATTTATAACATCTTTGTGTCATTGCTTTGTGGCATTTATACAAACTCATGTAACATAAAACAGGTAGTCTAACATTGGATACTAACACGTATATAATGTGGATCAACATAGAGAGAATTATATGTAAACATTTAATTCAATACTGCATAACAAATACTTAATTTGATTAACACTGGAACATTAAACTGTTAACCTTTATAATGCATTTGTATATGATTTTACAAATACTTCACATTACTAAGTTATAAAATAACTTGACAAAATCCAAATATTTGGTGCAGTGCGAATAACAGAAGAAAAGGAACCAAATGGAAAATGCACCAAACAAGTCTGTATACAAACTCTGTTTATTGCAGTAAAAACACACCAAGATTAAGCACTTTTGTCTTTCACATAGAAGACTTCATCAGAATAAAGAACATTGATTCAAGCACCATTTTATACCAGTACATGTTACATAATAGATAAAATTGAGCCAATGGTATTGTCAAAAAAAGTCACGTAAAATGGTCACATGAGCAATATTAAATACACAATATTCATGCCAACTTAGCTTTTTACAAATAGAACATTATGTGTTAAATACCTTCAGCATATGTTTAAAACCATAATAAACAGCTCCATTGTTCCCTCTGTGAGTCAGAAATCCACCATGATGAACGTCAGCTTCCACAATGACATCACAGCACCCTCTAGAGTCACCAGCAGGCTGCACACCCTGCCTAAATAAATGTTGCTTACCAGGGCAGCCAGGAGAATAAGTGGAAGATACAGGTACACTGCAACCAGCAGAAACAACCAAATTAGCCTCTTTGGGGGGTCAATAATTTGACAAGTCTAGTTAATTCCCCTTGAGAGCTGCAACTTCTTTCTTAAGCTTTTGAAACTCCATTTCTGACCCAGCAGTGTTACTTGATAGTGCATCAAAGTTATCCAAGGAGTCCATGTTGGCTAAAACCACCAAAAAAGATGACAAAATCCAAATATCTGGTGAAGTGTGAATAACAGAAGACCAGGAACCAAATGGTTACAACACCTTGTGGGAGGTGCTCCCAGTGTACTATTATTTTCAAAGCACCTCAAACCCACTTAGCTAATTAGATGGCATCTAAGGTTATATTCAAGAAAGGAAATTGTTTTACCACCAGAGTGGTGTACCTTGCTCTATGTGATACGTGCAATGGCTTCTATGTTAGGAAAATGGAGAGGGCATTGAAAAGCCGAATCTATGAGCACATACATGATGTTAAAAACAAGAAGGATACAAGTGCATTATATAGGCATTCCCTCACTTGTTCTAATTTTAAAGGTTTTAAATTTGGTATTTTGGATACTATGGACATAGACTTGATGGGGGGTGACTGGAAGAATTTATTAAGTAAAAAAGAGCTGGTTTGGCAACTCAGACTAGCAGCTAATTTTCCACCAGATATAAATGATTCTTTGACAATACTTCCAGCCCTGAAAGAAAAATCTATGAAACTTTAAGTATTTTAACATTTTTACATGCATTACTGTGCCTGCAGTTTTAAACATGTGCTGAAGGTATTTATTACAGAACAGTGTTTTATTTATAAAAAACTAAGGTGGCTTGAATATTAACATCCTGTGTATTTAATATTGCTCATGTGACCAATTTACATGTGACTTTTTTTGACAATACCATTGGCTCAATTTTATCTATTATGTAACATGTACTGGTATAAAAATGGCTCTTGAATCAGTGTGCTTTATTCTGATGAAGTCTTCTATGTGAAAGACAAAAGCGTTTAATCTTGGTGTGTTTTTACTGCAATAAACGGAGTTCATAAACAGGCTTGTTTGGTGCGTTTTCCATTTGGTTCCTTATAAAATAACTTGTTAGGTAGTCTAAATGACTTCTGCATTCACACTGTTAGTCTAACTTCCTCATTTCATTGAAATTTAAGCAACCAATCATTGAATTTTTCCCAGTAACTATGACAACATTAAGGAAGTACTGTGAGTCTGCGTTGAGTTAGTAAAAAGGATTAAACTTGCTCGCATCATTTCTGGGCTTTAAAAAGCTTCACCACTAACTGCTCAAAAGCGTACTGTTTTCCCAGTTTCCCATTTTAAAACCAAATGCTTTGGCCTTCTTTCCTTGCAGACTTCCTTGTATCTATTCATCATTTTGTCAAGTTTATGTATAACACAAAGGCAACAACTGACATAAATTCAATGCGGAGAGAGCACCTCCCCCCGAACTAATCATCTGGGCACAAATCAAATATATATCCAGTAAAATCATATACACTCTCTTGCCAGTTTCAACATCTACTCTATATACTGCTGATACACCTTAATACACAATTTTCTCCTTCCAACTCACAATTATCTCTATTATAGCACCTCACTTCTATTATGCATAATCATGGGCAAAGCCTTCCAGCATTACAAGTAAAACTGTTCCACTTCTCATGTTCCCAGCCATTGCACCATCACACCATGATCTCTTTAACGGAGACAGACAATCAAGTAACCTCGCATAAGAAACCAGCAGTCAGCGATAATAACAGGATCATAAACCAGTGAATGCTTCTATCCAGACACAACTCTAATGATCCAAGGCAACAAATAGTGTATTCAACACTTTCAAGTTAGTTGCCATCTATTTCATTAACTGCAACTGTTTATATACCTGAGACACAATCATTCTTCACAGCTGCAGCTGCATCTGATTTGTGTTTACAGTGCCAACAGCCACAGGAGATGTCATTTTCCCTCCCTTAACTCTTCTTTCCCATCCTTCACTCACCATCCCTTCCCATTCAACTCTTAAAGTATTTATGAGGGTCCAATGAATTTTAAAAAAAGGATTGCAGCCCACAATTCAATTACTTTAATTAAAGAAGTTAACATTACCTCAGTCTAAGTCCACATCTCTACAACATTATAAGCGTTCACTTCATTTCGGGAACCAACCCCATGCCACATCGTATGCAGTAATTTAGTGCAGCTGTAATATCGAGTGAAGCTAAACAAACACAGCAACACACAGACATTTAAAATCATCAGATGCTTCACTTCAGCAAAACAACATGAATATGAGGCATATATATTTCTTGGCCCCAAAACAACACATTTCACTGTCCTTTCCACAATTAAATCAAATGGTAAGCAAACCAAAACAATATTTATCAGCAAGAATATTTCATTTGCTGTTCATTTTTAAATAGAAAATAGAAGCAACATATAGACTTCAGATATCTTATATGAAACTTAACTGTTAGGATTTATTTATCCATAGACTTTTTAAATTAATGAAAAATAACTGTTTAGTTGTTTCATTAAGTTAAATAATATATAAAGAAGTAGAAGAAGTGTAAAGTGCAAATACTAAAGAATATTTCTAACTGTTACTACCAGTGAAGAATTTAAATAAGATAAATAAGACATACCCTGGGATTCATTAAGCTTGCGCCATGCACCCGAGTAGCGTCGGTGATCTAGTGCCAAATATGGCTGTCGTGCTATTCAGGTAAGAGCTGTTTTCATGTGCACTACTAGCATACGCCAGAGCTGCGCAGCTCCTGGCGCATGTATGCTAATTACCCCATGTGTGGCAGTGTAGCATGCAAATGAATGTATATGGCAATTCATGAAGATGTGCAGGCATAGCATAAGCATGTAGAAATGTAAACCAAAAAAAAACAGTTTATATGTTGTCAAACATAAAATTGGAGCCATGAAAGTGGACCAAACTCACGTGTTATAATGTTAATATATGCCAATGGCTAAATATATAGCCAATGGCATAAAACAACATGCACAACATATAAAAAATAACATTTAATTTCAAGGCCACACCAATGCAAAGTAAAACCACAGTGCATCAGTGTGCAAACGGGATCATAATGAAAATATATTTAGATGTCATAAAACTGTAATGTAACGCAATTCATGATATCCCCATAATATTCAATGGCATGCATGCTACACCACAACCATTGTGCAAAGATTGCTAAGGGTGTGTGACAGTGTTCCATGCAGTAACTAGGAATTAGCAGTCAATGCCATGCAAATGAGTCAAGTAATACTGAATCACAAACGTCCCGCCAGTATAAGGACGTACCACACGGCATAGCATTACAACACAGAGGAGTGGCCTGGAGGTAAACATGACATGAAGAGAGGGATGCACCACCGTATCTGTAAGCACATTGGATCATTGCTAATCCATGTTGGGTGTTGCTAAGCAAAGCCGCAGGATAGGGGTGTGGAAGTAGCCATAGCTTTGCTTAGCTGAGAGCACACAAGGTAACCAAAAGTTCATGTGAACGTGGATGAAAATGCACACGAAACCCAGTAAACGGATATGCGCGGTGCACACCACAGCTGAAGCAGGAAGGATATGGGAAGACAATAAGGAAATGCTGCAGCATGGTAATTGGAGTACAAATGAGTAATTAACACCTAGAAACTTACAGTGGGCCATAGACAACAGCTAACAAGGCTGCTAGCAGCTACCTGCAGAACAGGAAAGTGGAGGTGCTGTACAGATTAGAAAAGAGAACTGTCACAGCAGAACAAAGCAAACTTGCTGTAGATCAGCTACATAACACATTTCCCAACACAATCCTGGGTTCTGGAAGCACAAAACAAGAAAGGTGGCAGCTGGGTGCATGCCTGACAATGGGAAGTGAATTGGGTCAAAAATAGAAGTAAAGGGCAATAGATGACTCATGGCAGACAAGCATAAGTCAACACCAAAGGCCCCACAATAGCAGTACCTGCTGTAAAACCAATAATTAAGATACCTTGCAGCTGGAATAGGACAAATACACCCAATTACACCAGCATCATCCATTGCACAATAGTATAAGGTGTGAAAGCCCAACACACACACTTGTTTATTCCCAGATACTCTGCACCATTAGTGTATACAGATGGGGAACTTTTAATATGTATACGTTAGGGGCTACCATAGCTTTGATTCACCAGCATGTGTTGGAGACTGACGGTGGTGTGGAGGATGATACTGACAACCATCTCAGGCACCGGGGGAGGAGACGAGTGTTCAGACCCAGGGTAAACTACCAGGAGCTAAATGATCTGGAGATAGTAGAGCATTATAAGGTGGACAGGGACATCATACAGCAACTTGTTCAACTGTGCCAGCCACGCCTCAGAGCCAGAAGTAACAGAGGGGGACCCACCCCTGTGGACATGAAGGTATGTGTAAGCTTGAGAATAATAGCCACAGGTACCTTCCAAAGGTCAACTGGGAATATCATGGGGATTTCACAGGCATCAGCATCCAGGGTACTCCACCAGTTCCTGGATGCCATGTTACCACATGCCAGTGAGCACATACACTTCCCCCAAATGCAGGAGGAGTTGGCCAGCAATATGCGTCTCTTCCACCGTGTGGCAGACTACCCAGAGGTACTAGCTGCAATAGACTGCACGCACATACACATCAAGTGACCACCTGGTGAGCAGAGTAGGCGCTACATAAACCACAAGGGATTCCCCTCCATCAACTGCCAGGTCATGTGCAATGCCCAGGGCATTATCATGGATGCGTGTGCTGGCAGTCCTGGAAGCTATCACGACCCCACATCTGGCATGCCTCACAACTGAATCAGGTATTTGCCCGGGGGGACATCCCATATGGCCACCTGGTGGGGGATGCTGGCTATGCACTAGAACCGTGGATGATGACAGCCATCAGAAATGCACACACAGCCATGCAAGAATGCCATAATGAGGCACACGCAGAAACCAGAATCATCATGGAGCGCATGTTTGGGATGCTGAAATCATGGTTCCGTTGCTTGGACATATCTGGTGGAGCCTTACAGTACTCTCCAGGAACGTGTGCCCACATCTTCAGAGTATGTGCCATGCTACACAATATGATCCTGCAGAAACAGCTGCAGCAGGGACAGAATGGTAAAGGCCCTCACAGCCCACCACCATTGCCAAGGGACCCACAGGCAAAGGTGGGCTCAGACCACGAACACCCTGTGATAGCCCCAGTAGGCAGACGGAGGCGTGCCCAGTATGCCCATGTCTTGGCAAAGAGAGAACGTGTAGCACACACACTGACAGTGTAGGCACTCATGGACTGACACACTTCTCCACCTGCACACACAGCAAATATGGATGGCACACACACACTGTGTGCATCCTACATAGGTAGCCCTCAACTATTGTACACACAACCGCCATTGGCACAAGGTAAGTCAATGCCTGAACAGTATATTAAGCTATCAGCATGTGTCCATACTGTATGTACAGGTTCATAGATACATAAGTAGGTATATACCTAACTGCTGAGGCCACTCATAAGCATAGGCAAAACATGTCTGCTGTCGCCACCCCATCGATCAACTAACTGTCCCTCTGTGGAGCAGAGCCACTTGCGGGATCCCTGGGGTGTAGCTACTGTTCACCACCCACTCTGCTAGGATTCCCCAGAGTGTTAGTGAGGGGTTTTGTATAATGTAATCAGTGATGTGTTTCCAAATAATGGGGAGTATCCCTGACAGGAATCTTCACAGATGTGTACATGTTACATAGTATACCTTAAACACAACTTGCATATATAGGTAGTTCTCCACAGAATAATAAACACGTGGAACACACAACTGCTGAAATATGCATTCATCACCCTTGCACTACCAGTTCCTGCTCTGAGAGACAAGATATCACTGCCAGGATTAGAATGTGCAACCATGTACACATTCATCACAATAACGTACCACTAAGCTACCTGAGATATACCAATGGCAGTCGTGTATACTGACAGGATAAAACACAAAAGGTAGGAATGTGTTGAAATAGGACAAACGGGCTTGTAAACAATGAAAGGTGTATGTTTTATATATATATATATATATATATATATATATATATATATATATATATATATATAAAATATATATATATATATATATATATATATATATATTTATATACACACACACACACACATCATCACATATATAGAGAGAAAGGGAGAGAGAGAGAGAGAGAGAGAGATATATGTTGATATATGGGGATATACATATATATGTAGATATATAGATAGGTTAAAAACATCTACATAACCATGGAGGTACATATAAATGGAATACCTACCACATACCGACTGCTTTACATACCAACGCATGTAATCCCAAGGCTTAGAAGAAAAAAGAACACAGTAAAACACTAGATCGCGAGGTGTATCTCATGATGTTAACGGACAATTAGTCAGTGCTTCTGGTGTTGCAGTTTGGGTAGGTTACTGTGTGTACTTTTGTTTCTTAGGGTTGTAGTGTGTGTAAGTGTGTATTCTGTGTGTGATGTGTGTTGTTGGGGGACTGTAATGTGTGGTTGTGGGTTAGCTTTGTGCGTCTTTTTGCGTGACCTAGGATGTAGAATATTAAAGTAGGGGTGGTGTGTGGGACGCAGACACCTACATGGGGTGTGTAGGGAGGCTTGGCCACCTGCTCATACGTAGTGTAGGATGATTTGTTTGGATGTGTTGGGTAGCAGTGTGTCTGTGTGTGCATGTGTGTGTTCCATGTTCATGTTACCTTTGCGAGTTACTGTCGATGTTGGTAATGTGGGGTATGGGAGTCTTTTGCCGGGACTGTGTGCGTCGGAACACTGTGGTTTCAGGATTCCGTAGCTCTCCCGTATACAGCGGTTGAAGTGTTAACATATGTGTATACCATAGACCATAGCAATCACACATTCCACCACTACTAACCTTTATGAACAAAAGATATGGAGAGTATATGCCTATACACCATTACAAATATGTGCTATGGACATGAGCCAATGATAGTGTTACCACCTGTTCCACTTTGAGAGGGACACTCCCTCTTTGGGTGGTTGTGTCCTAACCAAATATGTTAAACGTGGCAAATGTCCTTGGATTGTAGGACATAATTATTTCCCATATGTGCTGTAATAGTTGCATACAATAGTTATTTCTGTATCTAAAGTACCTACATGGTATAGGAAATAGGATAAGTTACTAAACCTGCTACAAGAATAAGCTTATAATTAGGCAAGAAAGGAAAGTTCTATCCCTTGTACTGACCAAGGGTTTGAGATGGCCTGTAAAATCAGATGTGTGTCCCGAAAAGGACCCACTATAGACATATGAAAAGGTGGCAACCTAGCCAAAGAGGGTCAGTCACCAACACAACTACGATGACTGCAAATACCTATGACAGAATTACACAGCTATCATGTAGCAACACATTATTACATTCAGATGTATTACCGAAGGGATTCAAGGACTAATATCACCTGCATGCTATACAGGAACCGCATAACAGTGCCTTAATGAATCAGCATGCAAATACCATTGTACTAGTCCACAAAAGGATAGGTGTTCAATTAGGGAAGGAACCCACATGCACATAGCGATTATGTATAAAAGCAGTTCCTACACACCTGCATTTGTTAAGCACACACCCAAACATATTACAATACAAACTGTAATAACATCACAAATCATTCACACACTGTACAACATCTGCAGAAGCCTTAACATACCTTGTCAGAGACACACTAACATGGCCCTAAGTGAAATAGTGGCTGTTATACAATGGAACAGCTGCTGATGTAATAGGGTTTGTTTGCACTAATCCCATTTCAGAGGGTTGTGTGTACACTGGGATGTGTTAGCAATTAGTGAGTAACAGCACAGTATACTACACTTGTACACCAAATCAAGGGTGTCTGGTGAGCACACTGTACACCACATAACAGTTCACATATAGCCATACGGCCTTGAGCTGGCCAAACATCCTTGCCAGACTTAAACATCTGCATAAGTATCAGGTACAAACAAACCCTGCATAAGTAGCACTGTTCCGAAATATAACAGCTGTACTCACATGTAGAACTAAATCGTCTCGCCATTACACGCAGTCTACGGGAGTCATGAAGTTAATATATCTCTGTGTTTCTCCATATAGCTGTTGAAATATATCGCAATAACACATCTAGGCTGTCTCCCTCAAAAGTAAATCAAACGGACAATACCCAAAAGGAGTACTCACTTATACACCATTGTTGCCATGATATCGGCTAATGGAGTAGCTGCACAGCTGATGTGCATCAAATTAATTACTTTGGAACAGCAATTGGTGGACAGGATACCACATGTTACCAATATGTAACTTAAAAAGGATGTGTTATCACACATTCAAACCATCTGTATATACTAGCGGAACATTACAAATAACATTGAAACGCAAACCAAAAAGGATTGAATCAACTGTAAACAATATGTCGGGTTACTTATAAGGTATGTAGAACAGTCAGTATGTCTGTGTATGTAGTACTATTCTGTAGTATTTAAAGTGCATGCAATCCATGTAGTGGAAACAGTTATCTTGTAGTGATGTATTGTTGAGCATAGCCACACTTGTAGTATTTGTGTGTACTGCTGTAGGTCACAAGGCAAACACCGCATACACCACAAGGGATGCTATATAAGGGCTTTGAACAGAAATACTCCTCACCAGCCGACGTCAGTGGCAGGGTTGGTCCAACAAGTATGTGCTATAACAGGGGATAGTATATGTTGATATATTGTAACTGTAGCCATATGTATGGGTGTAATACAGAGAATAACATGTGGAAGGTTGGGCCACTGTGCAAGTATGTTTTGCATTGTGGGATATTGTGCCAATAACTGTAATGTACAGTATTGTAGGCAGATATGTATTACAAGCTACATAGCATTACTGTAATGGTAGGCAAACATTAGTTATGTCAATTGGCATTTACAATACAAAATAACATTTAGTGAGCTGACAGTTTATCAGCATGATAGCAAAGTAAAATGGAAGAGCTATTTAACTATCCATGCACATAAGACATGTAATATGTGCAAAGGTAGGTACTAGGCTGTCTTACCAACGGTATCTGTAAGCCTAGCTAGCATGTGTTGTCTTTCGCCACCCCATAGGTTGGTTCCCTGTGCCTCTGAACGGCAGAGCCAATAGTTAGCTGCGCCTCTGTCCAGCAGAGCCAATGCAGTGATCCCCGGGTACATGTCTGTCTCCCATCCATACGTCAAGGTTTCCCTTGAAGAGTGCTCATGAGGGGCACTGCCTGATTTACATTGGAATCACGTTCCAAAGCATAGGGAGTGTCTGGGTCAGGAATCTATCCGTTCAGCGTGTCCTACTCATCATTGTGGTTAGGTGTATATCCCTAGAGCATTTGGCTTTCAAGGGCTTCTGTTTAGGTGGAGCATATCCAGCAATACAGGGTTGGACATGGGCCTTGTATGTCAAGCAGAGCTCACCTGTGAGTATGTGGTATGCAAATTAGTACAGCTGGAGTTTCGTAGGTTGGGCTGCATAGGTCATCTGTTTGAGGTCAGTAATCCTTTTGGTGTGGTACTGGTGTGGTCTTCCAAGCTGTTGCAGTTGTTTTGTAAGGTATATCCCAAATGGGGTGTTGTATCCTTTAATGGGTCTGATATGGCATGTGTAGAGTCACAATGCCCCCTCTGATCTGGATGCGAACCCATTAGAGATTAGGGGGGGCCATGTAGAAGGATATTCTAACCACCTTGTCATTATGGATATCGAAGGAGAGATTGCTATCTACTGGTGTTTCCGGATCCCATTTTACCTTTTTTGTATGTAGGGGACTAGCACCTATGTGGTAGTCTGCAGGTAATTAGTTATATCCAAAGGGGATGACTATGCACTTTTAGGCATTCAGCTTGATGCCATGATATTAACACCAAATGTCTGTCTCAGTGTGACCCTTCCAGAGGGTGTCTGTAACAGCTGGGGAAACAATTATGTCCCCTAGTTTGCAGTCGTCTGCAAACCTTTTCAGCCAAAGCACTCCTGTGCTTGTCTGTACGTTAGAGAAGTATATACTGAACATGAGGGGTCCTAGGACTGAGCCCTGGGGGACGGCAGTTGTAACTGGTATACAGTCGGACCTAGGGCATGCAACTCCTACTGTGTGTGTTCTGTCCGTGAGCCACTTTGCAATCCATCACATGACGTAGGGGTTAATGTTCCGGCGGATGGGTATGTTGATAATACCAGAAGGAGGAATGGTGTTGAAAGCCTATGAGAGATCTAGGTAGGCTGTGTGGACCTCCTTACCCTCATCTAATGCCTTGGTAACTGTCTCTAAGAAGCCCACCAGGTTTAGGAGGCATGGTCCGGCCTTAACAATGCCAAACAGGAAGGGGTCAAACGTTGGCAGGTACCTAATGTCTCTGTGACAGTGATCCATGATGTGCACTATAGCCTTGCAGACCAGGCTACTCAGGCCTATAGGAAAATAGGTGGTCCGTTGTGGTGCCACCTTTGTGGAGTGGGATAATTGTTGCTGTGCGCCATTCAGGGGGCACTATGGCCAATGTGAGGCTATTATTGAACATGGTGCGTAGGTGAGAAGACAGTACGATCCAAAGTTCATGTAAAACACAGCCTGGGTTGTTGTCTAGTCCCATGGATGCTGTGATATTGCCTTTAGAGTGTGCAGCTTTGAGAGGGATCTGCCAGGATGTTGCCAATATCAATTGTTTCTGTGATGTTCGTGCCTTTGTGCTGTAACTCAGAGCAGATCTGATTGTTGACATTGAGGCTTTGTGGTTGTTGTTGGTATTAGTTGTGTTATAGTTTTCATAGCTAGCTTTGGAGGATCTTATAAGGGATCTCACCTTCTTACTGAGGCTGGCCAGGGATCTCCTCCACACATGGTATTGTACTCTTATTTGCAACAGTGTCTTCCTCCTGTAGTACAATATGTTTATGGCAGGGGACCACCAGATTGGTTTAGTTAATTGTGAGTATAGTGTCCTGGTTCTGTTTGGGATAGCACAAGCCATGCACTCTTGTAAGTGCTTATAGAGTGCATTTGTGTAGGATTCAGTAGTTGTAACAGTACTGTCCATCTGCATGGGTGCCATGACATCCACCACGTCTGCATTAAGAAGCATGTAGTTGGCCTTGTGGACATATTATACTGTGGTTCCCTTAATGGGAGGTAGGTGCGGGATGTGAATATCAACAGTGTTCAGCACATGGTCTGATCAGACCAACGAGGAGTTGGCTTCACGTGTGGAGCACCAGTCACTCATGTTGGTAATGACTAGGTCTATGATATTGTTGCCCCTGGTGGGTGTGTGGATATGTTGAGTCAGGGCATTGGTGTTTATGAATTCCAGAAACTGTTGAGCTAATGTGTTGGTACATGAGTAGTTTTCCCAGTTAATAGTGGGGTAGATACAGTGAGGCTTATGTGATGAGTGTGGTGTTGTGCGACTGTGTACCTTCTCCACATGACAGTCAGGGTCAGGCTTGGTTGGAGAGACCTTTACCTCCAGTTTGGCTAGATGAGTGCATCTCTCACAGGTTGTAGTGTTGGGTGGTAAGTGGAGAGGCTTGTCTGTGTACATGAGGCAATGTGTACATTGCCTCAAGATGTCCAGATTCATCAGATAGACAGGTGAGAACACTGGCAGTTGACTCTTGGAAATGCCTGAATATAGAACTACATTCACCTAGATAAGTGAGGAAAGTGAGTACAACAGCTACATTACTCTACGCAAGTGAGAAAATTATGAACAAAACCTGTTCACCCTTACCTGTAGGTAATGTGGAAGATTGAGTGCTATAGTAATCATTAGCTTACATACTGTTTACAAGTCCTGAACAAGTGCTGAGCATGAATAAGCAATCCAGATAGGGTCTTGGATAATATAAAAACATGGCCTCCTCCCCCCAACAGGTACACAAGGATATATTCATGTACACCACAGGGCTCCTGTACCCACAACTATGCAGGTACAAGCTGCACTCAGTCTGCATGGGACCTGCCCACATAACAGGTTATATCATACACATAAGGCAAAATAAGATGCTCACCACGTACACATCATGTAAAACATAGCTCCATGTCAGGTTGTGTACACACTGAATGGTGCACACCAACAGGTATCATAACCCAACAAAGGGGAGACACCACTGATAATGGGAAGTACTGCACTACTACCCTGCTGAGTCTGGTCTGGAAGGCCATGAACCTTGATCACTTAAGTGATGTCAGCAGTACAGATGTAGATGACAGTATGGTTGATGTCACACTGCATGTCATAACCTTGCCAGGTCACAGGACATCATCACTCATACTGGGTACCACCTACACTCGGTATACTAGATGTACATTCCTATGTCACAGAAGTGTTTTGCAACAGGACTGCTGGCAGAAGCAACACTACAGAAGGGGTCTGAATAATACATGATCATCACACCAGTGGCAGCTACAGTATGTCAGGGTTAATGAATTCTGTTCCCCCTCATTGTAGTCCATACCTCACAGACAAACAGAAGGCATCTGCCTATTGAAGTATGTGAATGACTATGACCTAGGAGCAATAGCTGACTTGCATTGTCACCCGTATGTTAATAACCCTGTACCCATGACCTACCACCTAGGCAGTGGTCATCATAATGGACATGTGTGTGAGGGATGCAGCTGGGCAGTTTTCTTTCCTGTGATAGCTACATCACCACACCTGTCAGGGAGTCATATGTGGCAACCCTAATAATAATAGGGTTCCATTCATGAATATAGAGATCATTGTCCAGCCATACAGACCACTTAAGTGACCCATATCAGATCACATAGCTCCTTTAAGGGGTATTGGCCATGTGCAGATGGCCTACACTAGCCTTCCCATTCCCCATCTCCAATATGTAGCATGATGCATACAGTAAATAAATCCATGTCCAACCCAGTGATGTCGGACATGCTACACGTACTCATCCTGATCTCAAACAAATACTTCATGGACATCCACCTACCGCATGCTGGACAGATCCTTGTCCCATACACTTGACATAATCCTGCCATACTATGCATTCCTGTCCATCAAAGCTGTATATTGCTCCCCTCTCAGACATGGTGTGATGACCGCATGGTAATGCATGATATATGTGTCATTAACCCTGTGGATCAAGTAATGTGGCACTGCTCCACCTGGCCACACAAACCTGCCTGTCAGCTACTGCCAGGTAACCTTTAATTCTAGATGCATACATGGCCTATGGTATGTAGTCCACTAGTTGACTTTGACTGCACATGCCATAGTTGATATCCATTCCTGAAAATACCATCTGGCTAGCCAGTGTCCCATGTGTATCACATGTGCAACACAGATGATACATGGCAGGATGTTGAATCACTGTACAGTGCCATGTAGATGTATATGGCAGAACACATACATATAAAACCTTATGTGAGCATGTCTTCTGTGTCACAGGTCATGTCTGTTAAGGCAGTGTAGGTCCTTATATGTGACATATACACTGCATCAAGGTCGACTGCATTAATGTGGGCACATTCTGCCATGTGCTGACAGGTAGGAACACCAGTACAGGCAAACAGACATGCCCAAATCAAGACAGCAACCACATGGAGTATGAGCAATGTAATCAGGTGACACACACACATATATGGTGATAATATCCACTCAACATTGAGTGCCACATGTGTGTGACACAAACATATCAGTGTCATGTAGGTTTACAAATACAACTATTTAAAATGAATTAATGTGATACACATGGATGTTCAACTGTAGCTCTGTATGTCTCTGAGGTACTGTGACCTGTCTCCATCATTATGTCTTCCAGGTATGCCACGTGCAAGGCTTCCCCCTTTTACATGCTTGGAGGATGAGGCCCTCATCCCATACCTACTCAATAATCACGACATCCTGTTCAGCCATGTGCCACAGGATGCACAGCAGCGGGATGCCCTGTAGATGGAACTTCGCAGGAGGGTTAATGATGTGAGTGGCCACAGCCGCACATACCAGCAGGTGCGCAGACACTGTACAGACCTCATTCGATGGGTGAAACAGCATGTGAATGCAATCGACAGTGAACAAGGTGCAACAGGTGGTGGACCACCAACCCAGCCCCCACTCACATGTACCAAGGAGCTACTGACTAACCTGGAGACACCTGCAAAACCACATCCACAAGCCTTAGCTGATATTGTGGAGGTGGGTGTCTCTCAACCACTGAACCTGGAGTTGCCAGGTAAGTCAGTACTGCACCTATAACAACTATATTCCATATAGCTGCATGTGTCACTGTACAATATGTAATGTAACATCATATGTAAGGCATGTATACACACATGCCGCATACTATAGTATGCTACTATGTGTATACACACATGCATGCTGTTGTGTGCAACTTAGAGAAGTATGATAACTACCACTATTATAGTCTGTGCTGCATGTCGTCTGCCTTATCACATGCATGTTGCATGCCTTCTGTCATATCACATGTGTTTGTGTGTGTGTGTGTGTGTGTGTGTGTGTGTGTGTGTGTGTCTATTGTATAGATTGAAATGTACAGTTCTTGTCTGCCCTCACAGGTGATGTAGGTGCATTGCCCTGCTGCCAAACATCAGATGTTAGTGTCCCCACAGACTCTAGCAGTGATGATGACCGTATGATTGGGTCACAGGCAAAGTTGTCAGCGGCTGAATCTGTGCCATTGGTTGCCATTCCATCTATATCCACCTCATCTCCGCACAGAGATCCCATACCTGCACATACCCCATCACCAGTGGTCATAGAGGAAGGACAGTTGGTGCGTGGTAGCTTGGAACAGGAAAGTGTGGGGGCTATGGAAGGTGTGCCTGCACACCATGGTGTCAGCCAAACTACTGGTGGTGCCCCAGACAGGCAAGTGGCCAGTGTTGCTCGTAGGACCTCTGGCCAACATGCTCCTGCATGACAGAGCACAGCATCTGGTGTCACTATACACATGTTTCAGGCTGTAATGGAGGCACAGGCACATGCTGAATGGTGCAACAGAAAAGATCAGAGGCTACAGAGGGCTGCTGTCTGTGCTTTAAACAACAGCATCCAGTCAATGGTAAATGCTCAACAGCAGATTGCTGATGCTTTGGATAGATGGTTGGGTGACATGGTTGGAGTCCTTGACCATGGCATGACAATCCATGAGTGTGAGCTGTCTATGTTGGAACATCTGGTAGGAGTGAGGCGTTGAGCACGTGGACGTAGGCCTGTTACATCACCTGTGTCAGGTCTATGTGTACGAGCTACCTCACATGCCTGCTCCCATAGTGGCGGTAGCAGCAGTAGTGCATCTGGTGCTGTGCTGTCCACACCACGACACAGCAGGCCACGTGCACGTGGCCCAGGACGGTCCCAACAGGGACACGGTTCCAGTGGACTAGTGACATCAGACAGTACCCAATCTGCACCTCTGTCTGGTAGTGCCCGTGCAACCCCTGGCAGACACAGGTCACATGTCCGTGGCTGGCCACCATGAACTGTAAAACCTTGCCTGTACAGTCTGCAGCTGTCAATAATACCCCGGTGTAGGCCAGAAACATGGGAAAACTGTGTGCAGACATACAAGCACACACTGGACACATATGTAGGGCACCGCAACACACACATACATAACATCCACACACACCCAATTAGATAAAAGGCCCAAACCCACACACATGATGTCATCCAATGGTGCAGCCTAGGCCTCTGGCAAACATTAACACCCTGTGCATTTGATGATGCCTGTGCCACATCCCTGATATCCACACCATTGGTGCAGGGACATGCTCATATGGTCTGATGCACAGGGTGAACAGACTAGGATGATATGTGTAGTTTACAAATGTTGACGACTGTTGACAGTGAGCAGATATACCATGTAGTACAGGTGTACAATACTATTAACAGTATGTGTCTTGTGTAACAACAGTGCAGCCTATGCTTCTGGCAAACATTAACACCCTGTGCATATGATGATGCCTTTGCTGCTTCCCTGACATCCACACCATCGGTGCAGGGACATGCTCATATGGTCTGATGCACAGGGTGAACAGACTAGGATGATGTGTAGTTTACAAATGTTGAGGACTGTTGACAGTCAGCAGATATACCATGTAGTACAGGTGTACAATACTGTTAACAATATGTATTTTGTGTAACAACAGGGCAGCCTAGACCTCCGGCAAGCATTAACACCCTGTGCATATGATGATGCCTGTGTCGCATTTCTGACATCCACATCATTGGTGCATGGACATGCTCATATGGTCTGATGCACAGGATGAACAGACTAGGATGATATGTGTAGTTTACAAATGTTGAGGACTGTTGACAGTCAGCAGCTATACCATATAGTACAGGTGTACAATACTGTTAACAGTATTTGTCTTGTGTAACAACAGTAAATGCATGTTGGTCATGTTGTTCTGCTGTCCTTCGGGTCCAGTTGCACATTCTGGTGGATGTTAGTGTTTGCAGTTAAGTGTCCCATATGTCAATGTGGACTACTCACAGGTATGTATGAATATACCAGCATGCACTTTGCAGCTGCCACATACCAGTGAGAATGTACCACGTTACAAAAACATCCACCGTTCCAAGAGCATGATAGCTGTGTATTAAGCTACTGTGGCTACAGACGTGACATCCATAAAGGGTGACATCACAGGTACAGTTACATGGAGTGGTGAGGTAAGAGATTGGTATAGCTGATTACAAGGGTAGAGGCCAGTGGGAAGTGTGATGCCTCAATGGGAATCACTAATACACATTCCCATGACAGGATGCCAACACACAACTGCACCCACACACTCAGGTATTGACAAACATGTATTCAGTGACACTGTAAGACACAAACACACACACACACACACACACACACACACACACACACACACACACACCACACACTCACGGCTTCACTGACACAGTAACACACACTCGCACACAGTTGCTACTGATGGGATGAGGACCCCTGCTTATGTGCAAATCATCATTACAGTACTGTGCACCTACATGATGTGCCACAGAGAATACGCATGTACAGGTAGTCAGTACGGCCTAAGATCGGGGACATCAACACGGATAGTTGAATGCATCACCTGGATGGTGGGAGGGGTCCTATCAGTTCAGTATGGTAACATACATCCTCACCCCAGGGACCAGTCAGCCCTACATACACACACTGTGACATTCAGTAATTAATACACCTATGTCATGCACATATAGATACCTCACATGTGTGAGATACATGTCCCTGCCTATGTCCTGCTTTATGCATTGCAGTCTGTACAAATGTGTACACTAGTGTACAGGAAAGTGAGTAACAATTGAGATGTATTCCCCACTATATGTGACAAATATGGACACACACGCAACCACACATGCCAGTACTGTGAATCTCAAACCTGCCTTGCTCATGTTATGTATGTCAGACGTACAGCAGTATTGCATGCGTTACAAACTGTACTGATGCTTCCTGTGACAACAGTGCTGATATATGCACTAGGGATGTCATATCTATTAACAGGTGTCAAGTGATTTACCTTTGCTATCACCATGACTGCTGTCTAAGTTGTGTGTTATGTCCTTCAATTAACAAAACCATTGCTTACTGGTTACACAGGGTATTATAGGACTGCTTGTGACACACCTGTGAGCTGTCCACAGCAAACATCCATCTGCAAAGATGCCCTGCCACTTAGTTGTTTTAACACATCTGTCCATACCTGTGGTACATCTTTCTGTACATTCAGCATATCACCATATACAGTTGGCAATGTTGAGGCTGCATTGCAGCTGCATGATGTACTAGGATACACACCACCTGCATACATCAGCAACTGCACACGCATGTTACCTGAACACACAACACTACATGTACAGGTGTGTAGGTCCTACAATCCTGACATTTGGTCATGTTTGTAGGCATTGCAATTGGTGGATATGTGTAATAACATACATGACACATGGACTGTTGGATGATATGATGGGTGACCAGTGCAGAGGGGATGTTACCTCTGTCAACATTGATATCACACTTTATCTACTGTTAGCATTCAGCAGCCATGGACTTTCATTTCATGTGCCTGTGTGTAATGGCTGTAGCCACCTGTTTGCACAAAGTACTACAACAGCTATGCTATTTAGAGGTATGTTGTGTGTGTGGCATGTACATACCCAGGGCAAGTACATGTATGTCATATCCATACATGAGGGTGTGTACTGGTGTACAGCAACATACATCTGCTAATGGTGGACAGTAATGAGGGCCCTTAGTATGTGTACAGCTGACCTGGTCACAGACAGTGGTATCATTGCATTGCATAACACATGATGCAACTGTGTCAGGACATGTGCACCATCTACAGTTGATGTAGAGTTTAGTACAGTACACAGGTCAAGTGTCAGATGGTGGAGTACTCATCTATTATACAACATGCATGGTTGCGTGGTGGTGGTGGTCCGAGGGCATGGTGGTGTCTGCAGTTTACGTCCTAGAATGCAGCATGTGACACTGTGTCCTGCACATGGCTCATCTGTGATGCCTTTCGTGGGGGACCGGTCAGTACATGTGAGTGGCCTTTATGTATGTGGGTACACCACCTGGAGCAGTCCTTACCTGTGTTATGGCCCACATTTCTGGTTCTGAGGTATATGGTGGTAGTGCTAGGTTCTGAGTTATATGGTGGTAGTGTTATTGTGCACTACAGAGACATCAGCCAGGTGTTCCTCACTGCACAGATGTCAGTACTCCCCATTGTTGGATCTACAGTGGCCAACTGTGAATATGGATGCTACACATCTAGCACTGGTTAGCATAACAAAACAATGCAGTTGTCCTATAGGTGTATGGGAGTTAACCTGTGTTTAGGACATTTGCCTTGGAATGGCACTCTGTGGGCAGATGCGACTTGGATAATATCCACACTCCCTTGTATCATGCATGCATGTGATATGTGGCAAAGGCCTGCCTACTGTCAGCCATGTCATCCCAGAATGACAGCTGATTTGTAAAAGACCGGTGTCAAATATATGTAGAGCAGTGTTCCCACTAACAGTGACAACTACCAACACCAGAGCCCATTACAATGTGTTCTTTACGTCTACCTGTAATAGCATGGCCACTGTGGCCCTTTGTGTTTAGCATCAGAGTGCATCCCAGTCAGCCCTGTGCTACTAGGAGTATGAGCATGCCCAGTATATCCTTGTGTAGCTGGACACATAGTAGTGCATTTCGACCAGCCCTGTGCTACTAAGTGTGTGAACATGTTCTGTGTCCTACTAAGTTTATGAGCATGCCCAGTATATCCTTGTGTAGATGGACACATAGTGCATTTCGAACAGCCCTGTGCTACTAAGTGTATGAGCATGCCCAGTATATCCTTGTGTAGATGGACACAGTGTATTCTGAACAGCCCTGTGCTACTGTTTGAGCATGCCCAGTGACACCTTGTGTTGGTTATGTGCCTCTGTGTATGGGCATGGCCACTGTAACCCTGTATAGCGGTAGTAGTCGTCCATTACACAGATGGGCATACTCCAGGTCAGGATGAATTCATACTTTAAACACACAGGTTCACAGGTATGTACATCTTAACTGCCAGCATCACTGTTGATGTCCGCATTCCCAGATGGTCATAATGACAGCCTTGACATGTGTAGTCTGTGTGGCGCGATTCGTATATATGTAGTATTGTAATAGTAATCTGTAAATAGGCAGGTGTTCTGTAACTGACACTGATGTGTGTGTGAATGTCTGTCCCCATTTGCCGGTGGACTCTAAATTGCTTTTAGACTGGCCACACTCCATACATTTCTTATACCCACTGTTAGCAAGGCCGATGATGTCACCCATCTACAAATACACCTCTGGGAAGGCTGTGTCCCAGTAATCTCGATAGCGTGTTCTGTAACTGCGTAATGCTGTAGTGTAATAAAGTAATTAGTTCAGTGTTCTACTCCCACACTTGCCATGTGTGTGTCTCCCCATTTGCCTGAGGACTGAGTAATACCTTTATACTGTTCACACTCCATACATTTCTTATACCCACCATTAGCAAGGCCGATGATGTCACCCATCTACAAATGCACGTCTGAGAGTGCTGTGTCCCAGTAATCTCAGTAGCGCATTCTGTAACTGTGTAATGCTGTAGTGTAATAAAGTATTTAGGTCGGCGTTCTAGTCCCACACTTGCCGTGTGTGTGTGTGTGTGTGTGTGTGTGTGTGTGTGTGTGTGTGTGTGTGTGTGTGTGTGTGTGTGTGTGTGTGTGTCCATTTGCCTGAGTAATACCTTTATACTGCTCACACTCCATACAATTCTTATACCCACCGTTAGCAAGGCCGATGATGTCACCCATCTACAAATACAGCTCTGGGAGTACTGTGTCCCAGTAATCTCGGTAGCACATTCTGTAACTTCATAATGCTGTAGTGTAATAAAGCAGTTAGGTAGGTATTCTAGTCCCACACTCGCCGTGTGTGTATGTGTCGCCCCGTTTTCCTGAGGACTGAGTAATACTTTATACTGCTCACACTCCATACATTTCTTATACCCACTGTTAGCAAGGCCGATGATGTTACCCATCTACAAATTCAACTTTGGGACTGCTGTATCCCAGTAATCTCGGTAATGTGTTATGTAACTGCGTAATGCTGTAGTGTAATAAAGTAGTTAGGTCGGTGTTCTAGTCCCACACTTGCCATGTGTGTGTGTGTGTGTTTGTGTGTGTGTGTGTGTGTGTGTGTGTGTGTGTGTGTGTGTGTGTGTGTGTGTGTGTGTGTGTGTGTGTGTGTATGTGTGTCTCCCCATTTGCCTGAGGACTGAGTAATACCTTTATATTGTTCACAATCCATACATTTCTTATACCCACCGTTAGCAAGGCCGATGATGTCACCCATCCACAAATACACCTCTGAGAGTGCTGTGTCCCAGTAATTTCAGTTGCGCTTTCTGTAACTGCGTAATGCTGTAGTGTAATAAAGTAGTTAGGTCGGTGTTCTAGTCCCACACTTGCCGTTTGTGTGTGTGTGTGTGTGTATGTGTGTGTGTGTGTGTGTGTGTATGTGTCTTCCCGTTTGCCTGAGGACTGAGTAATACCTTTATACTGCTCACATTCCATACATTTCTTATACCCACCGTTAGCAAGGCCGATGATGTCGCCAATCCACAAATACACCTCTGGGAGTGCTGTGTCAAAGTAATCTCGATAGCGCGTTCTGTAACTGCGTAATGCTGTAGTGTAGTAAAGTAGTTAGGTCGGTGTTCTAATCCCAGACATGCCAAGTGTGTGTGTGTGTGTGTGTGTGTGTGTGTGTGTTTGTGTCTGCCTGCATGAGACAAATACAGTGCTTTGTTGTATTCGCTGAAGAGCATGCCCTAAATGTGTGTTGCTGTAGTGTGATATGGTAGGGGGTTGTATACAGGACATGGCAAGTGTGTGTTTGTCTGTCAAAGCCTGTGTAGAGGTGGCCGTGATTGTCTTACCATTGGACATGAACGAAACAATGGTAAAGCCAACCTCAGAAGAAAAGTTCAGTTGTGCAATTTCACAAACGTTTTTTATTTAGTACCAGGGCTGAAATAAAATAAAACAACAAATTATCTGTAAAACACTTGGCAGCGTTTGAAACACTTAACAGCGTTTTTCGTCCCACCAAATAGTAGAACTTCCTCAGACAGCAACCAGCCATTTTACAAAAAGTACTTAAATAGCCTCTTAGTTAATTAGTTAATTACAATTAATTAGCCACATATTTTCATTTAACATAGACTCTCTATTGCAATGCCTGTCTATACTACTTATTTAGCCAACTGTAATAACTTATTACAAATACGTTTAATTAACGCTTATTTATAAAAAACAGTGTAGTATGAACCCTAATTCATCATAGTAATAAAAACTGCTGAAAGATAAAATAAAAATGTTAAATGTATTACTAAAAAACTTAATATGTATAGTTTTAAAATTTATAAATATTAGTAATAAAAGCCTATCCAATCTTATAGTCTGTTTTATGAAAATTGTTTACATTAAAAATAAATAAAGCTGTTCAAGAAAACATTTTTATACAGTAAACAAACTTTTAAAACTGTAACGTTGCCAAAAGTCTCCCAAAAAAACTTCAAGGGAAACCATATATTACTCATGTTTGTAAAAATGTTTTTTACTACCTCAAAAGGTTCTTTAACTTCAAAATACAGGCAATTGAGCAAGCTTCATTAATGCCTGGGTCTCTACACGCCGCAAGGCGCAATTGCCATGCTAATTCCTTTTTCTCCAATTCTAATTTTAATTAATTCTCATTAGCAAATCTATTTGCTTCACTATGTTTGGCAATGCCATCAATAGCCATAAAAGTAAAGCCATGGCCACTATTGTTATCACAGTGCCTGGCCAAGGCATTCTCATCCTTATTCTTTGCAATTGCATATAAGTGCTCGTACACCCTATCTCGAAGGCGTCTATCCGTCTTTCCTACATAAAACGACGGACATTGCTTGCACTGTGCTAAATAAACAACCCCCTTGGAAATACATGAAACCCCCCCCTCACATCGTATCTAACTGACCTAATAGTAAATGTACTTGATGTATCAATTTCCTTACAATATTTACAAGCGCCACACCTCTTTGTTCCTCTTTTTTCTTTTATGTTGATAGATTTTGTTTCAAGCAGTCTTTTCATATTTGTACCCCTTCTATATGTTATTATTGGATCAAAATTTAAAATTGTAGATACATTTTTATCCATTGATAAATAACTCCAGTATTTCCTCACTATTTTGCCTATGGACGAAGCCTCTGGGCAATAAGTAAAAGTAAATGCTATTGTGAAGTCGTTATTAGTGTCATCTTTTACTGTGATATCCTGTTCGTGCCTAATATTTATATTCACCTGTGCACTTACACTAACAGTTTCCATGTTGGTATTCACCCTACTATCCAAACTAACATTCCCATTAACTAAAAGGGGAACGTAAACACCTTTTTTCCTTTTTTCCTTCACTTCTTGGAAAATGTTATCTAAAAATGACTTAGGATATGCTCTCCTTAAAAACATTTGGTAGAGCAAGTTACACTCATCTTCAAACTCACTTTGCAGTGTGGTCATTCTTGCCGCCCTCACCAGTTGGCCTTTGACCACCGCTTTCTTCTGGTGAAGGGGGTGCATGCTAGTAAAATGGAGAAAGTTATTTGAATAGGTTACTTTCCTAAAAAATTTTGCTGTATATGATGTTTTATATTTCTTTAATTCAACATCCAAAAAGTTAAAAGTGTTCTCTTGGAAATTGTATGTTAAAGCTAACAACGAAGTTGTTGAGTTAAGAAATTCCACAAATCGTTCTGCTTCTTCTTTGTTCCCCTTAAATAGAATGAAGATGTCATCAAGAAACCTTCTATATAAATGTATTTGCTTGACCCACTGGCTATTATAGATCAAGTTATTCTCCCAGTGGGCCAAAACCAAGTTTGCAAAACTAGACCCCACTGGTGACCCCATAGCCACGCCAATTTTTTGCACAAATAGCCTATCTTCAAATGACACAAAATTGTTTTTTAAAATAATATCCAATAACTGCTCCATCAATAAACATTCATTAATATTTGCCCCCTTAGACCTAATAAAGTCCACTACCCACTCAATCCCCAAATCATGGGGTATACAGGCGTACAAGTTTATTATGTCCACTGTCAGAAAATTAATAGTTTCATCAAATTCTATTGTTTGTAACTGCTGTAAAAAGGCCCATGAGTCTTTTAGAATTTGATCTTCTGAATTAACATACTTCTTTAAAAAGTTGTCTACAAACTTAGCACATGGATATGTTATAGACTGCCTTGCATCAACCAAAGCCCTAAAAGGTGGATTTAACATATATTTGTGCAGCTAAGGAATCCCAAATATCTTTGGGATTCTTGGGGCTAACAGTGTAAGATATGTATGTTGTTCTAGAGTAATAAGCCCATCTGTGAACAAGTCACTGATGAACATTTTTATTCTATTGTGCGCTTGATTCAGTTCATTCCTGCTACTAGAGGCATAGGTGTTACTTTCTAATAGTTTTAACATGATATTAGAATAGTCTTCCTTATAAAACACCACTAAACCTCCTCCTTTATCTGGCTTCATAAGCCTGAGGGATAGGCTTCTTAATAGGTCTAGAAGGGATTTTTCCTCTAGGGACAAGTTACAGTAACCTTTATTAGAATGTTTCAACATGTCTCTAAATTCATTTTCACATAAAAACTCAAACATACTCAAGGTATTATTCTGAGGTGGGTTGAATGTGCTTGCTATTCTAAAGCTGTTTTCGTTTTTCAAGTGCTTTCCAAATAACACATTTAAATTCAATTTACGTAAAAACAGCTTAAAATCAACCAATAATTCGACAATATCACATTTCTTAGAGGGAACAAATGTCAATCCCTTAGCAAATAAATCGACCAAAACCTGGTCAATTTTACATTCCGTAAAATTATATACAGAAAAATCACCCGCACTGTTTTGTAAAATTTCATACAATTTTACCCCAGTCAATTGTAACTGTTGCTGTTGCTGCAGGTATTGTACCTCTGATTGGTCCCCTGCATCCGATTCGAGGTCTAATTGCCCCCCCTCCCCGTCTGAAGTTTTTTTGTGGCGCTTGATTCTGAATTACGTTATTATCAGTAAGGTACATTTGATTCGAACTTTGACAGTTAAAGTCTCCTTCAAGGGTGTCACCCTCATTATCGTACCCCCCCATGTCCGATTCAATCACTGTCTCCAAATTACTTGAAAGATTTCTGTTAGAATTTTGGCCACTTTGATCTCTAGGTGCCATTTGGTTACCAGAATGTTTGTATTTATTAACTTTATTTTGAGGCAGTGATGGTTTGGGTTAAGCTACCCCTTCTTGGTAGGCCTTTAAATCTCTTTGCAGTTTTTTAATTTTGTTAAACTTTAATTTCACCATCTGCTGCGATATGCGGGAAATAATTCTGTCATATTCGAATTCATTCCTATTAAAGTCAATGTCTACTTTTATATCCTGTTCCAAGGCAGCAGCTTCTTTTGTTAGCGTATCCAAATTAGCTTGATAATGCTTAGCCATGCATTGCATGACTTCTAAACCATGCCTGTTATATAAACTCGTTAAATCATTAAAAAATTCTGAACCATAAACTAACCCTGAAGGGTATGAGTGATGTCTCAACCCTTTAGGGACAATTTATTTAGCGCAGTGCAAGCAATGTCCATCGTTTTATGTAGGAAAGACGGATAGACGCCTTCGAGATAGGGTGTACGAGCACTTATATGCAATTGCAAAGAATAAGGATGAGAATGCCTTGGCCAGGCACTGTGATAACAATAGTGGCCATGGCTTTACTTTTATGGCTATTGATGGCATTGCCAAACATAGTGAAGCAAATAGATTTGCTAATGAGAATTATTTAAAATTAGAATTGGAGAAAAAGGAATTAGCATGGCAATTGCGCCTTGCGGCATGTAGAGACCCAGGCATTAATGAAGCTTGCTCAATTGCCTGTATTTTGAAGTTAAAGAACCTTTTGAGGTAGTAAAAACATTTTTACAAACATGAGTAATATATTGTTTCCATTGAAGTTTTTTTGGGAGACTTTTGGCAACGTTACAGTTTTAAAAGTTTGTTTACTGTATAAAAATGTTTTCTTGAACAGCTTTATTTATTTTTAATGTAAACAATTTTCATAAAACAGACTATAAGATTGGATAGGCTTTTATTACTAATATTTATAAATTTTAAAACTATACATATTAAGTTTTTTAGTAATACATTTAACATTTTTATTTTATGTATCAGCAGTTTTTATTACTATGATGAATTAGGGTTCATACTACACTGCTTTTTATAAATAAGCGTTAATTAAACGTATTTGTAATAAGTTATTACAGTTGGCTAAATAAGTAGTATAGACAGGCATTGCAATAGAGAGTCTATGTTAAATGAAAATATGTGGCTAATTAATTGTAATTAACTAATTAACTAAGAGGCTATTTAAGTACTTTTTGTAAAATGGCTGGTTGCTGTCTGAGGAAGTTCTACTATTTGGTGGGACGAAAAACGCTGTTAAGTGTTTCAAACGCTGCCAAGTGTTTTACAGATAATTTGTTGTTTTATTTTATTTCAACCCTGGTACTAAATAAAAAACGTTTGTGAAATTGCACAACTGAACTTTTCTTCTGAGGTTGGCTTTACCATTGTTTCGTTCGTGTTCAGTTTGGGCTTTATTCTTGGCTTACTTACCATTGGACATGTTTGGGAGCGGGTTTAGTAGTTTTCCTGTATAGTATCCGTCTTATGACACATTGGCCAACTCACGAGGAGTACAGCTGTCAGTCAGCCATGGCACTGAGTTGGCAAGCCATACCCATACATCTGGCAAAAGGGCTGGTGAACTAAGTATGCAGCCCTACTAGTACCTGGTATATGTCCCACACCCATGTGCCATGCACATACAACCTTGCCTAGGATATCCCACTATGTTGCTAGTAACATGCACATTGAGGACAGATAGTAGGCATGATGTGACCACAGTGGCCTGCAGAGGACATGGCACCCTGTTCAGCGGTATAATTGACACTTATATGCGGGCATTGTGCCTTCACTATGTTCCACATTGAATGGCTGCAACATATGTGGTGCCATCATATGTGATCCACTAAGGCCAGAAAGTGCTGTACACATGTGCCCTGTAAGGACCCATGCCACTGACACCACGGAATACCTGTCCATTCTATACATGCAGGTGCAGGGCTGACCTGCTCACTGTAAGCAGGTTTTGTCACACCAGGCTAGTATTGGCATATCAGGGTATAACAGGCTGTATACACTACATGTGTCTGCCAAACCAGGTACACCTGTACATGTCACTGTACAGTATTGTGGGACAGGCACATCCCAGGCAATGTCCATGTGAAGGACTATCAAACACAGACATGGCATACATTGCAAAGCTATGGCCCTACACATTGGTAACCAGGATGTCAGACCAGATGTTGCAGTACCCATCTGTGTGGGACATTGCAGACACTACACCTCTGCACTGCACACCATTGTCGGGTAATGCAATGGCAAGGATTACTCCTCACCCAGCCTTGTACAGCCATCTTGCACAGCCAAATACTACACACCCATGGAGCAATGCATACCTGCATGACAGTACTGGCACCCTGTGTCTGCATGTGGGTTGTGATGCTCCCAACCACAGTCACTCCCAGCATAAACCTAGTTGGCATACCAACAGTTGAAAAGCACTTTCACATGGCCTAGCCCGTTGAACCTCCAGATATCCCCTGTGGTGCATGTGGTCCTGTGCATTACTGCGGTGTGGCAAACTAAGTGGTTACACTGTGTATTTGCCACCCTGGCAAAGGTGTCAATGCATGTCCATTAGAGTGTGGTTGTGGTGACAATGGCATCCATTCACGTGGACTGACATGTGCCACTCCTAATGTATATCTACTATATCTGTTGCAGATGGCACTCACTCACCTACACACATGTTCTTACAGCACTGCAACATGCCGCCTCTGTGGCACATGTAGTAACGTCATGCACATGTAATAGTAATGAGTAGTCAGGGGTTTGCTCCTGTACTATTCAGCATGTGGCAGATTATGGTTATTAAGTCTCCAAGCCCTTCCCTGGTGTACATTGCCTGTCCCGCACACGCACACTCTCTGGTGGATGTGAAGGCGTACACCTGCACAGTAGCAGCATGTGTATTGTAACAGATGGAAATGGTCAGGTGAGGGCCTCTGCACCTATTGCAGTCCTCCTCCAACTGATTGTATGTGATACAGATGTGATGGTGTTCCCATAACCATCCACATAATAAACACAGTACACTATCTAGGGAAAGATGTTATTATCTGGCCATGACAGTCGCTGTGAGTGGTACCTGGATGTGGTGTTCTGACACGGCATCGCAGATGATATCTGGATGTACCTCAGTCATTTTCAACAGTGGGAAATAGCCTGACAGGAGGGTGATGTGCCACACAACTACAGCATGCAAGTGTAGCTATGCTGCATTGAGACTACTGCCTGTTTAACATGTGTGTGGTAATGGCTATTCTGCAGGTTAAAATACAGACATGACAGTACTCTGTTCATGAGGGAGCCACATCTGTAGGGCCATCTGTGAACAGGTCAGTGTGTACAACCATTTGTTTCCTGTGTTACACACTGAACACACTTCTGTGCATGGCAAAACCATGGTGTTGGGATTGCAGACAGTACATGATGATAGGGATGTGTTACTGCCATCACATCCCTGACTGGACGTGTGTCACATGAGACAGTGGTATGACTGACACTGTGTGGGATTCCCAGTGACAAGCCAATGATGGGCAACTGTTCATAGCTGCGGTCACACGTCTACTACACATTGTACAATTGCCATGCGGTATATATGCATATGTTGTGCTCCCTCTGCAAATGTATACAATCTGTTGGGTTGCTGGTGATATCTATGCATACTGTCGTAGGTAATCCTGTATGCTGTTGTCTATCACTAAGCCATATGTGGGTTTAAAATGCAACACCATAGGCCGAATGGGTTGGTAGGTCCCGGCAGATCCTCCAGCCCCACTTCAAGCTGACCATGGCACCGGGCACTAACACATCTGGGGCCCAGCCATTAAGATCAACCTCTGTTGGCTATCCACCACCTTCTGGTGACTCTACCACTGAGGATGGAGCATGTCCCCCTCGGGAGCAGGACCAGACAGGTACATATCTGCTGTTGTGCAGTCCCAGGCATGTTTCATAGGTCGCTCCCTAAGGAGTTACGAATCCAGGTATGCCAGTTCAAGGGCGGAGTGTCACATTTACAGGGTCATGCTGCCTGTCCTGGACAGCCCACAGCACTGCCTCCTTTGCAACTGTGTAGGGGCAGTGGCAGTTGCCCATTGCTGGAGACCTATGTCTCACTGTTCCCATGTGCTTTTGAATGCCAAAGACCCATCCCCATCCAGGGTGTATCCCCCCCACATGTGCCATATACCAACCCTGTATGCTGTCATTTCTGTGCTCCTATCTATCCTCCACGGCCATACCTACACTCCTTCCCCAACATCTGACATTCACTTATGGACACATAAGGCCATTCAGCTCCTAGAACACCATCTGCCCTATACATAGCTGTCCATTACACACACATGCCAACTGGACACATGAAACCCTTGTAATATGCATCATAACATACTACTGTTATCCTAACCACTGTCCCTCAGGCACACGGTCCTGGTATGCACATCACTCCTACATGGTTCAGGTACACGTGAGGAGGACAACCCCATTGTACACAAAACATTACCGGTCCCTCTATGGTTACCCCATTTACCTTTATCATGATGATGATGTTGCACATTGCGGGAGTATTGTTTACACATAATGATTGGACAGGTACTGTTGTGTTAATGTATGTTACATGCACAGAGTGATGTATATGGCCAATGTGCAACTATTGTCTGTCTGAGTGAGTCTTGTGATCACATAGAGTAACACCACTACATAAGCAGGTATTGCTGGTGTTTCCCGTTTCATTCATTTGTAATGCTTTGTTGCTACATGGCATGTCCCTGATACATCTCTATATATGTATGTACCTATATCCTGGACATAAACACGCACATGTACTTCTACATGATGGGATACATTCCTATACTGTTGAATGACCGTGCTGTATGATATCCTGTGGTTACAGCATTTTACGTTCGATTACCCTCTACATTGCTTAACCAATGCAATACTCGCATACTGTTAGCCAAACATGCTTACTCCCGCTCGTTCCCACACTTGCTAATGTACTGGCATTGGTGCTTGCATCTGTCACTCACTCCCCTGGGTGCAAGCAAGGACCACAATATTACCTTGTGATGCCTATTACATCGTACTACATGACTCCAGTATCGGGATTGGCCACCCATTAGGCGACGGCATCGTGTTCGGCTGTACGGAATCTGCGGCCTTCCAGTGACACAATCATATTTGTGTGTACCTCATACAATGTGCTCCCACCTTGTGATGCCTTTTACATTGGAATACATGAATACAGTATTGGAAAAGGCTGCCTATTAGGCAATAGCATGGTGTTCGTCTGTACAGAATCAATGGCCTGTCCAGAGATTCATTCATATTCGTGTGCTCCTCTTAGGCATACCTTGTGATGCCTATCACAGTGGACTACATGACTTCAGTCATAGCCTGCCTTAGGCATAGGCCAACTAAGCAGCCGCCTAGGGCACTGCTTTTGTGGGTGCACTTTACCAGTATTTATTTTGTGTAGATAGACCAGGATGGGGGCATTGGGTAGTGTTGTGGGGGGTGCCATTGTGCCTTCTGCCTAAGGCCACTCCTGACTACAGTATCGGGAATGGCTGCCCATTAGGTGACCACATGGCGTTCGAATGTACGGAATCAGCGACCTGTCCGGTGAATCATTCATAATTGTGTGTTCTTCTTACAATCTGCTCCCACCTTGTAATGCCTATCACATCGGACTACATGACTACAGTATCAGGAATGGCTGCCCATTAGGCGACAGCATGGCGTTCAACTGTATGGAATCAGTGGCCTGTCCAGTGAATTAATCATATTTGTGTGTTCCGCATACACTCTGCTCCTGTCTGGCTGATACATGGGAACTGAGACCTGCATTACAAATGAGTAGTTGGGTTGTGGTAGCCACATCCGTCGGACGGGTCATGCTACCGCATACCTATTATAGGTTTGCCACCTTCTCAATTGGCCAAGGTAGAACTTTAGGGTTACCACCTATATCACTTTGTGGGGGACAGTGCAAAAATAATCAAGACATAGCACATGTCCAGATTACAGGACATTATAATTTTCTACATTTCATTAATGATTTCATACAACAGTTATTTTATATATGACACTTCTATATCTTATGTGAAGTAGCATAAGCAATTCAAATGCAACTAGATTAAGCTTTTATTTGTGCAAATAAGTGTAAAACTGTACTTTGCATGGCTGTACGTATGTTTAGTCCTGGAATGTCTGACATTTCTACAGAATATGTCCCGCTCTGTCCATTTGGAAAGGTGGCAACCCTATAGGACCTGTATGTACAGACGTCAGACTTTGCAGGGCAACACACCCACAGCCAGTAGAAAGGGGTGTACTTCACTGTTTCGCCTAAATAAAAGGATACTCTTGTAGCATTATAGTTGCTTATACTGTTACCTATAACATTTAGGTGTTTCAGAGGAACGTAATTGTTTTATGCTACTGCTACAGACAATATAGGTAGTCTTTGCCATAAATCACAAGACATTTGCCTTAATTACAGTTATTATACAGGACACAACTTCCCACAGGGGAGTGTCCCTCGCAAAGGTGGACAGGTGTTAACCCCATACCTTTTATTCTATCAATCTTCTAAGGTAGTTGGTGGAACATGCACTTTCTCTCACTATCAGACCTCTCATACAAATGGGGAAGAATAAATACTGAATCAGGGACACTGCATAATGACCTCAGGGACACATTTAGAGGGTTGGTCCTATTAACCTGACACATTGATGGACACAGAGCACATATGTATTCATACACATTTTCTGAGGTGCATGCAGTTTATGACTCTTACATGCTGTCATTATTCATTATGTATATTCCACCACCTTTCCTACTAATATCACTAGTTCTAGGATGGTTTAGTTGAGACTGTGTTAGGATTCTGAGCTGTAATCACGGACGTCCCTGGTAATCGGGGACAGTTCAATGATATGGTCCCTATTTATTCCCTCAATGGTTTACGGACTGTCCAGTAGATGTGCTCTTATAGCTTGGGAGGTATGGGTGTCTGCTATACCCACATCGGAATATTACTTACACCCACAGGGTGGTCCTAATATGTGTCTGCCAGCCAACACATGCACGCCTAGCCCCATAACCGCATACCCATAGTTCCCCCACCTGCCACTACTCTACAGCACTCATACTTATTATGGGTGCAGGGGGACGCAGATGGGATTTGAACATACCCCTACACACTGCCCACTCTCCCCGTGTTGGGACACATGTTGTACGTTGTGTCAACCCATGTGTTATCAGGCTTGCACAACCTACTGTTCCGTGTACAACTACATCCTGGTTGTAATGGTGTTCCCCCAATGGTAGAAGGTACAAAATGTTTGGTGTCCCGCAAGGGACGTCGCTGTCCATGTTTAAAGTGTAGACCTCTCACACTGGTAGTTTCCTGCTGGAGGTCTGGGAACCAGTGTTGTATTTACCTTTATTGCGTATCTGTAGGTCTCACCGGCCTAGCTGGGGTGGGTGATAAGTAGACGTTTGTTGAGTGGACCTCCCATCAACATATGCCCGGTCTAAACATGTTACCCATAACTGCTATAACATAACCTAGGTATATACATGTGTATATTTACTGTAACATATATATATATATATATATATACATATATATATTTACATTAATATATACAGACATATCTGCATATGTATTCATACATGTATATTCATATCTTGCTGTCATATATGTATATATATATATATATATATATGTTTGTATATATATATATATATATGTATATATATATATATATATATATATATATATATATATATATATATATATATTTGTATATATATTTTTGTATATATATATATATATATATATATATATATATATATATATATATATATGATTATATATATGTGCATCAGTGTGACAATGCATTCCCCGCTCATACGCACTTACACATGTGTAATGGTGTTTATAAGCTTCACCAGCATACTAGTGCCTTATTCATTATACCGCCGACACAATCCAGTTATCTTGTAATCGGTATGTAGCACGATATACAGCGGACAGATGTCACTATATGTCCATATAGGGATTACCGATGGTAATTGGAATGAGATAGTGTGATTCGACACGTCCTTCTTCTGCACAGCCTATTATTCCATGTACTGTTGATGTTTGTATGGGCACATTCATATTATTTATGTCAACAAATGGAATGCATGTGTTACAGAATTTGTACTTCAACATATATTGTTGTCTGCATGTGAGTATGCATATATACCTATTACGACCTAGCTGACCTCCACGGGGCAGTACATTAGAACCGACCCATCCAACCCTGGCACGCCTGGATCTATAACTGTATACCCATAGTTCCCCCACCTGCCACTACTCTGCAGTACTCATCCTTACTGTGGACGCAGGTGGATGCAGGTGGGATATGAACACACCCTTACACACTGGCCACTCATCCCATGTCAGGACACATGTTGTACGTTGTGTCCATCCATGTGTTATCAGGCTTGCACAACCTACTGTTCTGTGTACAGCTACATCCTGGTCGTAATTGTGTTGCCCCATTAACTGTAAGTACCAAATTTTTGGTGTCCCGCAAGGGACGTCGCTGACCATGTTTAAAGTGTAGACCTTGTAGATCTCTCCCACTGGTAGTTTCCTGCCAGTGGTCTGGGAACCAGTGTTGCATTTACCTTTATTGCGTGTCTGTATGTCTCACTGGCCTAGCTGGGGGAGAGGGTGGTAAGTAGACGTTTGTTGACCCGTAACTGCTTCTATTCCCTACTGCTCTGGACTCGTGCCGCATGTTGACTCATTCCAAGAATATTCAGACCTCTACAGCCTATAGTCCTGGCACATACATATGTTTGATTGTCAGGGTGTTCATATGGTCTTCCGGGTTTAGGCTTGTCTGACTGGGGACCAGGACTGCCCTGTACCTAGTTGAAAGTCAGACTTAGCAAGGGGAGATTGTTTGTTCCACTTTTAGCATTCTACCTGCGGTTGGGGATGCAGAGGTGTGCTCACCTATGGCCATCCTGATATATAACAGCACAACTATTACGGGGATTTCCTATATTCTGACCATGTTCAATCTTCATATCCACACATATATATATATATATATATATATATATATATATATATATATATGTGTGTGTGTGTGTGTGTGTGTGTGTGTGTGTGTCTATATATTTATCTATATATATATATATATATATATATATATATATATATATATATATATATATATTGGTCTGTACATGCACATGCATATACACCTACATGCTCATTTACATTTCCCATACCATTGAATCACCACCACCTACCGTCGTGCATACACGCTTGCATACCTGCTTTCATCTCGGGTTGCCACCTTTTCATATGGCCAAAGCAGAGCATTTTTGAGGCACACATCAGACTTTACATGCCGACATATACCCACGGTCAGTACAAAGGTTAGAACTTTACTTATTTGCCTAAATGAATGCTTATTCTTGTAGTGGTTTGTTTGCTTCACCTGTTTCTTGTAACTTTGAGTATTTTACATAAATAACTGTTTTATGCAACTGTTACATGATATATGGAACATATTTCCTACTATCACAGGGCATTTGCCATTGCATTATATTTGGTCTGGACACAACTAACAAAAAAGAGACTGTCCCTCACAAGGTGGAGCCGGTGGTAACCCTACTTGCATCTGCTTTACAGCACCTTAAGCACCGTATATCCGACTGCCACTATGCGAATGTGTAAGGTATATATTCCCGATAATGCATGTGGGGAGACGTGCATCACGGTCAGGTGTTTTATCCTGGGTCGTAGGTTCTGCAGGACCAGCTGGAGGCTGAGCAGTCTTGTGGACAGCTACTGCTCATACAACTTGTGTCCAGATGTATACAGGACTGGACATTGTGTCGTGACACCAAGTCTAATGTTTAGAACAGATACATATCCCATGAGGGATATCCAAAAATTGTGGGGAACGATGACCATCTTTGCTTTACGGCTGTAAGGTAGGGTTATACATGCAAGGGATACATAGTTTGCAATCCTGAGAATGTCTAGGGTGAGACTGCCTACTAGATATGGGTAGAGGTCACTATGTGCAGATATGGCCATACCTATCTAGCAGCCTGAGTGTGGCTGGTTTTGGTGGATGTTCAGGAAGGGGGGGGTGTGTGTGCTGTTAAGGGGATTATGAGTATTCAAATATGTATCCAGGTGTGTTGGGGTTGGATGGCTCAGTTCAGGTCAGACCATTATGTGGGTATGTGCCGGTAACGTTTCTGTACATGTGTATTGCACATTTTAATGTTCACATGTTTGTGAGTTTGTATTGCGGATGTGTATATTTGTTCTTTGGCTATCTTCCTGTTTCACACACCGCTCCCTTGTAGATCTCCAATTCACCTATTGTGCATCCAACCCAGTCTCCCATTGGCGATATATTACATTACCCGTCACCCCCCACCCCCATATTCCACAATCAACATTCATCCCTTCTCTAGTTGATGGCCCATGGCACAGTCAACAGAACACATTGCATACACTACATATATCTGGGACCATTATGGTTGTGAGGTCTACACTAACATTTCAGATCAACCACATGCTGCACCTCACACACATAGGTACTCGCAGATACTTATCTTTCATGACATGGTAGGTAGACCCGGGTAATACCCGTTCATCTGTGGGCCGTCCTGGCAAGGATATCTTGGACCACGAGTGGGCAGATATTGGGCGAATGATCTGACCATTGGTAGGGTTGCCACCTTTTCATATGACCTGGATGGGACATTTTCTTGGCACACATCTGAGTTTACAGGCCAACACATACCCACGGTCATTACAAAGGATAGCACTTTAGTTTCATGCCTACATATAAACTTTTATTGTTTTGGCGGTGTAGTTGCTTATTCTGTTTCATTTACTTGCTTATTCTGTTTCTTGTAACATATAGGTATTTTATATACGGACATACGTACTATATGGGCCTATTTCATAACATATGGAACATAATTATGTCCTACTATTGCAGGACATTTCACATTTATTATGAATTTGGTACGGACACACCTGCCTGGAGGGGGACTGTCCCTCACAATGTGAGACAGGTGGTAACCCATATCATTGGGCTAGGCTTGGCAATTGGTGTTGCGCTAGCATGATGCGTTTCGCTTCCACTTGGTATAACTAGCAACACTACAATGGAATACGGGCACGGGGTTTTAAATATCTTTGTTCGAGGGAGGGGTACTCAATATTCAGCTACGTGCCTTTGTGTTTACTTCTTATTGTGGTGGTCGCAAGTTGTCTTGTATGCTTTGCATACATTTCAGTATCCACAGACACTGACAGGAGTGATTACTATTGGAGGCAGGCTGTACTAGTCAGCATTTTAGGTTGTGCATATGAGCTGGCATGATCATGCCTCCGTGCTGTGCTTGGACATGCCCCCTGCACTCGTACACGTTTCCTATGCACGTGGCCATTACGGCAGTGCACCTTCATTAATATGCATATGGTGCTGCTGTGCCATCTCTACGCCGCACGGTCGGTGCAAGGCTAATGCCGTCCTTGCACTGAACTTCATGAATCCCTGGGATACCATTTTCATCCTGTATATATGCATTAACACATATACACAGGAGTAAATTTTACATTTAAAGTTATGAACTAGTAATATGAATCAGCTGTTAATTATGTTGCAGTTGATACTTTGAGAGATTTTGCAGGAATAGCAGTCTTAGATTCAGTTTTTTGTTTTTTCTTTTTTAGATCAGCCCAGGTATTCTTATCAGTTGTTCTTTTCAAAAAAGGGGATGCCCAGTCCATATCTTTAGGAATAGATACAATATTGTTGTTTTTAATGAACAAGGAGGCTTCATCCAGGTTTTTGAAGGTTCTAATTTCATTTAAATGCAGTATTTTGATTCTTGCAGGGAAACCTAGTTGAGATTTAATGTTACTTTGTTTTAGTAGTTTAATTAATGGCCATGCTTTTTTCCTCCGTTCCAGAACTTTTGTTGAGTAATCATTGTCAAATCTTACTCAATTTTGATTGTATTTTAAAGGGCTTTTCCTCCAAGCAGTTTTAAGTACTAGTTCTTTGTCCATAAAGGATAAAAACTTGTTTGAGGACAATGCCTCTCTGGGTTTCTTCTTCCTTGAGTCTTCCCTCAATATCACTTAAAGAAGTGTCCATGTTTGTTATTTCAGTGTGATGTTGTTAAAGCATTTCTTTAAATAAATTTATTTGTTTTTGACAATTCTCCTTCAGATTCTGTAGATTTTCTTTAAAGTCATCCATTTTCAATGACAGTTCTTGCAGTGTAGTGGTCACAAGTTGTAGTTCCTTTTTTAGTGCTAGATCAGAGTGAGAGTTCTTTCAAGTGCTCATTTCTATCAGTTATAATAGTTTCCAATATATTTTGACAGGAAAATTCTTCTAGATATCCACCAAAGTTTGTAAATTTGTATATCAGTCCTTCCTCTATCTATACTGGATGCTTTTGTTGTTTTTGTTAGGGAAAAATATTTTAATTCCTGTATTCTATACTAGTTTAAGGAGCTCTAAAAATCCGTCCTCTTGTATAGAATGTTGAAGCCATTTGCTAGTACATCCCCTGTTACATTACTCTTTACATTTACTACAAATAATGTATTTTCTTTTATTTTCCCTAAGTGAGGACATGAGGAGGTTTGAGAAGCTGTGCTGTGGCCTGTGTTTTTCCAATTGCCTAAATGATTTAACAACTTTAAATTCAGTTTCTTCTAAGTGTGTTTTCTTCATAGATTTTGAGACTGTTTATGAATCTTTCCATCCGTGAGTTGTAAATAATTCAGATGATTCCTCCTGAAAAGTTTGTAATCCCAGATGCACAAAACTAAAAGATCAAGTGCAAATGCTTGAATCTTGTAAGCTTGTACCACAAAAACCAAAAAAAAAAAAAAAACATTTCTTTTTAATTGAAATGGAACTGTGCTGGATCGGAGCACAATGGGGATTGGGGTATTGAGCTTGTCCTCACTGTGGTGCAATCTTAGAGTTGGAATATATAAGTAACAGGGGCTGTGAGAGTGCAAAAAAAAGGGGTTTTGTGTTGTTGTTGTTTTGTGTTTTTTTTTCAAGCTTAAAAGATTCAAGCATTTGTACTCAATCCTGTAATTTTTGAGCATGTGTGGATTTCAAACTTTTAGTACAGAACAGGATATTTCACATTCCAGCCAAGGTTCCTTTGACCCTGTATGTGGGGCCATGGTTAATCATCAAAAGGGGAAAAACATTAACACAGGTAAATTATGTAGTTTATTTATGTATTTCTGTCTGATAGGTAGTTTTACCCTTAATTTTATAATTTACTGTTATAGTACTCTGTCCTCATGATCTACTGTTATAGCACGTATGTTTACAAACAGCTGTACTTAAAATATAACATTAGCAATGATGAGGATAGAACAGGACTTCGGCAACATCATCACACAGATTACATGACTTAGTATAAGAAGGCAAATTATGTCTAGGATTAACACAATTGTGGGACTATACTGCTTAAGATCCTTTCTGTTCCTAGTTTTAAAGATTGCTAAGGTCATATTTGAAATACCATTTTTCCGTTCTGACAACTTTTCTTCAAACTGAACAGTAAACTAAAGCAAAGATTTCAGAGGACTGTCCTATTGACAAAGTAAAGAATGCAAGAATGTGAATGCTTCACAGGAAGAGGTGCATGGTTTGTTTTTTACCAAGGGAAATTGGCTAGGCTTGAAAATGTATTTTGAGCATTGGCATAATGGTTTAGGTTTTTGCCTCACAGACACAAGGTGCAGACTTTGATTCTCACCTCTGAGGTAAATTGGCTAGGCTTAAAATGATCCATAAGGGTAGCCTAGTGTGAACCTATTTTTATTTATTTATTTAACATTTGTTTACCAGGAAAGTCTAACTTGTAACAAAGCCAATTTTTGGCAGAGGCCCGGGGAGAAAAGCTCCAGATGGATGTCTTTACAACGGGTGTAATTTTACAGGTGGTTGGTACCTCACAGACACAAAGTGCAGGATGTGACTATCATTCTAGAAGGGAAACTGGCTAGGTTAAATTGGTCCACAAGGGTAGCTAGCCTAGTGTTCAACTCTAAACCTGATTTTGGGGGGGGGGGGTGCTGGCATAATGGTTGAGGTGTTTACATCACAGAAACAATGTACAGAATTTGATTCTTACCTTTGGAATGGAAATTGACAAGGCTTAAAATGGCCCACAAGGGCAGCTAGCCTACTACTTACCTATGAACCTAAGTTATATATGTTGTCATTGCACTGCAGAAAGTGACAGTAGTCCTATAACATGTAAACTGGGTGCCCATACATCACTACAACAGGAATAAATGCTTTGTGCGAAGATCAGAGAAGCCATGAACACGAGATGAACTGTGCAAGTTTAGGGCTAATAAGGGAGCTATTAGATCACAAAATGAGTGGTTTAAACTTGGAGCTTCTAGCTGCACTAGGAAGTAGAGTATGAGAGTATAGATGGGGCAAAAAGATACAGGATTTGTAAAATATGGCACTTGACACATGGAAAAGTACAACTGTGCAAGGGTGGCTGTGTCATGTATCACTTGGACTGATACAAAGGACTATCATTCCCTTTGTACAGTCAGTAGCTCTATGATCATAATATATTCATAAAGAAGCAGTCCAACTCCAATAAAACACTTTTTTAGCTACATGAAGTAAAAAGACATCCACATAAACGTTTCACATATAAATGTGTTTTCATCATCTCCTGACTTTGTCAGATAACAAAATTCATGAAATCAAAGCCATTTTTATATTTGCTTAATCAACCAATAGCATTTTCCATTCAATAAAACATTAATTTACTGTATAACATTTACTATTTTATATATTTAAATACTAAAACATAGTCCCTTAGGCATATCCATTTATATTAAATACACAAATAAATATTTAAGAAAAAATAATTTAACCTTTTTTAAAAAAACTTATTATAAAACACATAATAAAATACATATATTATTTAATTATATTAAAATAGTGGTACTGAATACTCCATCTGGTGGCCAAAAAAATTATTGCACTTTAGTTTAGCAGCTCTAACTTTAAAACAGGAGTTAAAGACAGATATTCATTCATGCCAGGAAATCTATTGGCTTCCAACATTATTTGTCAATATAATTCTCTATTTTCTATGTGTAATTCACATAGCCCTTCTCTTATATCTTTAGCCACCATTTCCAACACAAAGAAAGAAAATTATGCTTTATGACATACTAAACTATGTCTAAAAAGAGCATTAGTAGTATTTTTATTTTTTACTTCATAAAGATGTTCATAACTGTGGTGGTGGTGCTGCGGTAGCATTGTCGCCTCACAGTAAGATGTTGTCCCATTCAATTCTCAGCTAGAGCGTCTTCTGTGTGGAGACATGTGTGAATGGACGTACCTTCGTTGAAGGTTGTGCGTCAGGGCCTGCAACTCGGCATGTAAAAAAAATCTGCTGCCAATCATTAGCGGACCGGAGTTCTGCTGTGGTGACCCCTAACCAGGAAAAGCCGAAAGACACAACAACAACAACAACAACTTCATAAAGGTGTTCATATATTCTTCTTCGCAGCTTTCTCTCCATTTTACCCACATAGAAACCACTACATGCTTTGCATAATACTAAATAGATGAGTCCACTACTATCACATGTATAATATTCCTTACTATTTATTACTCTATTTCTAGCTACTAATTCTACCTTCTCTCCATTGTATATATAAGGGCATTATGAACATTGGCCACATTTAAAAGTGCCTTTCTTACTACGTCCATAAGGATGCACTCCTTTATTATTTCTTTCTGTAATATTCTTTATATTTGACTCTTTCTTAAAAAATACATTTAAATGGGGTATCAAAAATATTTAAATCTGATATTGCAGAGAATCTTCACCATACTTCTATCGTCTTTACTATAGCTTTAGCATCTCCGCTATTGTTTGTCACAAATGCCCGCTCAGATATAATATTAGTATGCTCATTATCATGAATTAATGAATTATATCTGTCTCACTAGAGTTCTTATTTATGTTTTTCACTAAATATTAACTCAACTGAAGTCGTGGCTGTCTCTCTACAGTTAGTTTCCCACCTGCCCTACCTGTTCTTGTTTTGGTATTAATGTTGGTGGCTTTGAAACTGCCCGCCACTCTTGTAAATTTGTATTTGGATATTCCTTCTGGGCTCATCTCATTTGCTCACTCAATTGAGTGCAGTGAGATCATATTCTGATTTCAGGCACTCCTACTGTGTACAAAGAGAGCATTTGGAAAGGACAACCCCTGTAACCTCTTAATCCTGCTCTGTTCCTTCCCTCAAAAAAAAAAAAAAAATATATATATATATATATATATATATATATATATATATATATATATATATATATATATATATCTTATTCATCTGCTCTTACTGTAACTGTCTTAGTTGCTCTTCTGCATGCTATCTGTTCAGTCGCGCTTACTCTGCACTTATTACTGCTTGTTAGTAGCCTTCTTATTTACTGTCTTCTGCACTTGTTTTTTAGTCATTTGTTAATTTAAACTGCATTTACTTGAACTGTATTTGCCGTAGTGTTGCTACATGCTTGGGTGTGCTGGCCTGAACTACAATTTGAATTGTGTTTACTGCTGTTTTAGCTGCTTTTCTGTAACAAAAAAAAAAAAAAAAATTCTAAGCCTGCCTTTCCTGTAACTAGTCAAGTCCAGATACAGACTTGCTGTATCCAGGACTGTTGGTAAGCTTCTGAGACCCCCAAGCCTTTCTGTGTTGGAAGAAAGCCTTCTAGCTTATCAGTGGTAGTGGTAAGCACTAGGTAGGCTATCTACCATGGAAAGAGTGGGTTTTGGCCCTGAAATTGGAGTTCATTGGCCGTTTGGGCAGTTTTTCCATCTCTTTTACTTTCTGGTTAAAAGCCCATTTTGCATTTGGTCCCCGCCTTTCCTATAACTAGTGTAATCCAGGTACAGATTTGCTGTATCTAGGGCTGCTGGTAAGCTTCTGAGCCCCCCAAGCCCTTCTGTGTTGGAGAGAAGCCTTCTAGCTTATCAGTGGGAGTGGTAAGCACTAGGTAACCTATCTACCACAGGAACAGTGGTTTCTGGCCTAGAAATTATAGTTTATTGGCCGTTTGGGAAGCTTTTGCATCTCTTTCAACCTTCTGATTTAAAAGCCTGTGTTTGAGCTTGTTTCCTGCATTTCCTGTTACTAGTCTAGTCCAGGTACAGATTTGCTGTATCCAGGACTCTTTGTAAGCTTCTGAGCCCCCCAAGCCTTTCCATGTTGGAGGGAAGACTTCTAGCTTATCAGTGGGAATGGTAAGCATCAGGTAGCCCATCCACCACAAGAGGAGTGGTCCCTGGCCCAGAAATTATAGCTATTGGCTGTTTGAGCAGTTTTTTCCATCTTTTTCAGCTTTCTGGTTTGAAAGCTGCACTTGTGCCTGTTTCCTGTCTTTCCTATAACTAGCCTAGTCCAGTTACAGAGTTGCTGTATCCAGGATTGTTAGTATGCTTCTGAGCCCCCAAGCCTTTCTGTGTTGGAGGAAAGCCTTCTAGCTTATCAGTGGGAGTGGTAAGCACTAGGTAGCCTACCATCCATGGGAAGAGTGAATTTTGGCCCAGAAATTGCAGTTTATTTGGCCGTTTGGGAGTTTTCCACCTCTTTCAACTTGCTGGCTTAAACGCCTACTTTTGTAGTTGTTCCCCACCTTTCCTGTAACTTGTCTAGTCCAGGTACAGATTTGTTGTATTCCAGGGCTCTTTGTAAGCTTCTGAGCCCCCCAAGCCTTTCTGTGTTGGAGGGAAGCCTTCTAGCTTATCAGTGGGAGTGGTAAACATTAGGTAGTCTATCTACCACAAGACTAGTGGTTCCTGCCCCAGAAATTGTAGCTATTGGCCGTTTGGGCAGTTTTTTCCATCTCTTTCAACGTCCTGGTTTAAAAGCCACACTTGCGCTTGTTTCCCACCTTTCCTGTAACTAGCCTAGTCCAGATACAGAGCTGCTGTATACAGGACTGTTGGTAAGCTTCTGAGCCTCGCAAGCATTTTTGTGTTGGAGGAAAGCCTTCTAGCTTATCAGTTGGAGTGGTAAGCACTGGGTAGCCTGTCTACCACGAGAGGAGAGGTTCTTGGCCTAGAAATTGTAGTTTATTGACCATATGGACAGTTTGTCCGTCTCTTTCAACTTTCTGGTTTAAAAGACCACATCTGTGCTTGTTTGCCATCTTTCCTGTAACTAACCTACTGTGTAGCACTAGAAAGCCTTAAACTGATACAAGCCTTCTAGCTAAGGAGAGAGACTTTGGAGTGATTTAATATCACTTTTCTGTACTTTCTTGCTGTCCTTAACTGTTTTCCACCTAAACACAGATTTTCCAGCATTTATTCTGATTTAAAAGCTTGTTTTTTTCACATATTGTACTTATTTGGCTGCCTCCACTTTTAAAAAGTTGTTTTTTGTTTAAATAATTTGTTTAACTGTTGTAGGCCACATATTAAAGTGTGATAGCCTTTTCTGATCATTCATAATCCTTTAAAGTTGTTTTAAGTGTATTTTTTACTGTTTCTGCCTTATCTTTTCAAAAAAAACAAAAAAAAAATGTCCTTGTTTCCCGCCTAAGCTAGTATAGTCCAGTTTTCAGGCTAGTGCTGAATTCAGGGCTGTGATACTTGTTTCAGAGTTGCCCATACCTTACTTGGATAGAAGAAACTTTCTCTTTTCACCTGTGAGAGAGGGGAGCTTTGAGCAACCTATCTGTCCCTGGAGGAGTGGTTCCAGTCCAGAAATTAGTAGTTTATTGGCCATTTTGGGCTAATTTCTATCTCTTTCATTTCCCTACTATAAAAACTGCACTTGTGCAGTTTTGCATACCGGGCAGTGCTGGTTAGCTATGTTTAAATTATTCCTGGCTCCACTAAGTCTCCTCTTCAGTTTTTCCCTTGAAACTAGTCTAACTCTCAGCCTAAGCACTCAAAAAGCATCTTACAGCCCAGCACTTGCTCAGACCTAATAGCAAGCACTAATATACCCTGACACTGATTGCCCAGCAGGGCAAGGCTCTTTATTCACCCCTCACCAACCAAGCGACTAAGCAGCTCACCCTACTATTCAGGCATGACCAAAGGGCAACTTCAGGTGCACTCTCCAGTCCAGCTGGTGAATCTGGGTATCCTGAGGCAATGTTACAACTGCCTCATGTACACAGGCAAACCTCTCCTCCTACCACAAAACACTAACATATGCGAGAGATGCAATTATACAGCCAAATGGGAAGCTAAGCTGTCTCTACCCAAGACTGAAACAAACAGTCAAGAGAAGAAGGTTAACACTTGCACCACAACTCCAGCTGCACACAGACCTACTAAAACAGCACTGGCAAAAAATACATATAAATTCACAAAATCATACTCGGAGGCTCTAAATAAAAACCTGCAAAAGCATCAGAGACCTCCAAAGCAGACACCCAAAAAACCTGCACTTCCCGTCACAAACCAGCAACACAAAAAACACAAAATCAGTGTGTCACACAATCACAGCCCTTAAGGCGAAATAACATGCCTAACACACTAGTAATAGGTGACTCTATAGTCAGGCACACTGACGTTCCACTCACTAGACTGGACAAGCAGAAGGTTACTGTTAGCTGCCTGTCGGGAGTCAGAATCCGCCACAACACACAAGCACGCAGGTCACTTCAGAAGAAGTACAAATATGAATCTGTCGTTGTTCATGTTGGTGTGAATGACCTGAGACGTACCTCCCTGGACTACATGAAAAGAAACATGGAAGAGCTCTCTGATCATGTACCCCAGGCTGGTATGACCCTGACCCTGTGTAGCATCCTGCCTTCACCAAGAATGATACCTCAGTATAAAGAAAAAAATGATCAATTTCAACAACTGTCTAAGCTTCTGGTGTCATTCAAAGGGGATCCAGTGTCAGTCAGCCTGGGACGACATGCTCGACAAGCCACATTGCTTCGCAAGAGACAGCTTGCACCTGTCACCCCTAGGGTTTCGAATATTGGCCAAGGCTCTTGCTGCCCCCAAAAATTCCTTTTTTAGGCAAGGCTCAAAAGTCAAACCCACCTCCATAAACAGCACAATTAACAAAAAATTGAGGTTTATGCTACTCGACGCCAGGAGTTTAAATCTCAAAATGCACGCGCTCGAAGCACTCCTCAGTATGGAGAATGTCGACATCTGTGCAGTAACTGAAACCTGGTTCAAGGCTCCAGAGAGCACCCCAGCACTACCAGGCTACAACTCATACCACACGTTTCGGCCACAGAACACGGACCGAAACACAAAAGGAGGGGGTTTATCCATATTCATCAAGGATACCTACACCTCCAGGTTAGTGGCGCAGCATGATACCTCTGAGATCATCCATGTGGATCTAACATCGGGCAAATCTGCAATGCAAATTTTGGCCTGCTACAGATCACTCTCCATGACCCGACCACCACTCCACCTTTCTGGAGACACTGGAAAACATGAAGGTCCTACCAAACACCCTGATATTTGGTGATTTCAATTACCCTACCATTCACTGAGAAAACTACTCGAGTACAAATTCCCAGGCCCAGGGCTTCCTGGAATTCATCAACTCAAACACCCCGGGTCAGCTGGTAAACTCCACTACCAGAGGTGAAAACATATTGGACCTGGTCATCACCAACATGGACGACAGGAGTTCCACATCAGAGGTCAACCCGTCACTGGTTAGGTCAGACCATAAACTAATCACTCTGGATGCCCACACCCCACCAGCACCCCCAACTAAGGAAACCATAGTAAAAAACTTTTCTAAAGCAAACTTCACCTTACTTAAGACAGAGGTGGTAAGTTTCACAGTGCCCATGCTAAAGGATAACGCTGCCTAAGATGCAGAAACCTTTACAAATGCACTCTATGAGCACCTACAAGGATGCAAGGATCATGCCATCCCTAGCAAAACCAAGACTCAATCCACTAA